>NW_012267266.1:2671977-2680071 GCF_000151885.1 Dipodomys ordii
TGGCTCAGTGGTAGAGCACTTGCCTTGCATGCCTGAGGCCCTGGGTTCAATTCCTCAGCACCACATAAGCAAAAAGAAAAAAGCCAGAAGTGGCGCCATGGCTCAAATGATAAAGTGCTAGTCTTGAGCTGAAGAGCTGAGGGACAGTGCCCAGGCCCAGAGTTCAGGCCCCATGAGCGGACCCCCCCGCCAAAAAAAATAAAATTAGGATCAGTGTTCTATGTGAGATTCAGTACATGCCCCAAATTCATAAGTTTATATTTAAGCTAATTTCTAGCTTCTAATACTGGCATTAAAATATTTCCAAGTTTCCATTCATTACTTTGGCCCTCTTCTTTCAATAGAAAACTTTGGCCCTGTTTCTCTTTTGTAATTGTTGGGAGTTTAGCCACAGAATAACATAAAAATGGAATTTGGCATTGAATAACACCCTGTATCCAATGTTTCCAAGTGGGTTTTAGCCAACATATTCATTAATTTCTACATATGTTTATGTATGCACATACCTATTTCTGTATATATATACACAAGCAGAGTTAGGTGACTTAAAATTGTTTGAACAGTGCCCCCAAATACATTTATTAATCTTTTAATGAGGTACCTCAACCTGGAAAGTAGGAATTCTGCAAAATGGAAACCTGAAATTCTAATGGAGGACTACAAGTATCCATCTTGTTCTCATCCTATTCAACATTTTATCAATGACATAAAACTAAGAGGTAACAAGTTGTGTTACCAATAGCTGGACAGATTGATAGATAGGATACATACATACATACATACATACATACATACATACATACATCATATGTGATAGAAATGGTTGAGGCACTGCCACGCCACCTCCTGTGGAGTCTGTGTGAGAGATCGCGCCAGGCAAAGCAAGCTTCAAGGAAGCGTGCCTGCAGGAAGGGGGTGTTGGTTCAAGGCTTCCCATACACTTGGCTGTACCTTTATTGCCTTTACCTTTATCCTTATTATATTCTTCTTGGCTGTCCATTCATTGCCTTTATTATCGTTTTGGCTATTTTTCTATTGATCTGCGAACAGGGCATGTTGTTTCTTTCCAGTCCAATAGAGACGACTTCTCTGAATAATAAAGACTAGGACCAAAGATTAGATGTGGACAATGCCCCAATCAATATATCATCTGATGTGACGCTGTCTCCAGAAACTCCTGCAACTTCACAAGCAGTTTTGCAGCTCACTCATAGTAAATATAGAAATTTAAAATTTCCAGATATGTTATAACAGGCAGAATTAATGAATTAAACTAAACCAGAAGGAGTTATCCCAAAAGCACAGAGAGTTCTAGAAAAAGGGACTCCTAATAATAAAAGAAAAAGAAAGATTCCCCCAACAGTAATGACTAAGTTTGGTCCAGCTTACTTTATAGGGAATAGATGGTGGTTTCCCACAAAATATAAAGTTAGTGACATCACATTTCCTGAGCTGAACGATGAACCATTGCCTTATATGGGAGTTTATAAAGATGGAAATAGATGGATAAAGAGTATCTTGGTACTCATTAGATTTTATGCAAAGATTAGGTAGATCTAGACCATTATGGTGTTTATTATCAAAATAACAACAAGATAGTTTAAACTAACAATTAGAAATTTATGTGAACAAATATTGGGATTAAAATAATAGGAAACGGAGAATGACTGACTCAACCTGGAAGTGGTTTTTAGGATGATTTCAAAGGGACTTGAAAATTTATGGAAAAAATAAAAAGAGTACAATGTAAGTACAGCCCTGTCTTAGGTTTGTTAATTATTAAACATAAAAAGGCTAAATAGATGATGCATTGTATTAAACAATATGCTAGACTTGTTTCGCACCACTTAGCTTAAACAGTTGGTGGGATAGTCATCAATTTTCATGTAACCCATTAATGCTTTGCTTTTAAAAAAATTGATTATGTGCTTAAATAAACAAAGAATCCATGTCACAATCACACACTGTATAAAAATGTTAATTCTCCTTAATAAAGATACACTCAGATGCAACTCTTTTGACTCTGTGTCTGTTTGTCACCTCACTGACTCTTTGCCCACCTATCCTGAGATCCCTGTCCTGTTGGTCCCAGTGCTCCAGCTGAGCTGGTCTGTTGCAAGGCACTTTGAACTTGAACTGGTTTTCAAGCTAGGCCTTGAGCTTAGTTTAAAGAGAGCCCAGGTTCTACTTTCTATACCCATTCATTGTATTTGTTGCTTAGAAGACAAAAAAGAAAAAAAAACCTGTACAATTCCCAAAATCGTCATATTTTCAGAGTATCAAGTATTTAGAGTAATGACCAGCCTAATAAGATTGGCCTTTCTGTTTCTAGTATTAGAGTTGAACCCAGTACCACTCACATGCTAAGCAAATGTTCTAGAACTATACTATATTCCCAGACACTCATTTCTCTGTTTTTTTTTAACTGTTTAACATGACAACTGACAACTACACCTATATTCCCAATTAAGAAATTTTTTTTTGGTTGGTGCTGGGGCTTGAACTCGGGGAGTGGGCTTTGTCCCTGAACCTCTCTGTGCTCAAGTCTAGCACTGTACTATTTTTTTTGGGGGGGGGGAGTCCGATCATGGGGCCTGAGCTCTGGGCTTGGGCACTGTCCCTCAGCTCTTCAGCTCAAGGCTAGCGCTCTACCACTTGAGCCACAGCGCTACTTCCGGCTTTTTTCTTTTTGCTTATGTGGTGCTGAGGAATCGAACCCAGGGCCTCATGCATGCAAGGCAAACGCTCTACCACTGAGCCACCTTCCCAGCCCTTGCGCTCTACTATTTGAACCACAGCTCCACTTCTGGCTTTTCTGCTTATGTGGTACTGAAGAATCATACCCAGAGCTTCATGCATACTAAGCGAGCACTCTTACCATTAAGTCACATTCCTAGCCCCCAATTAAGAATCCAATTGTGAGCTGAGCACCAGTAGCTCATGCTTGTAATCCTAACTGTTCAGGAGGCTGAGATCTGAGGATCACGGTTCAAAGTCAGCTCAGGCAGGAAAGCCCGTGAGACTCTTATCGCCAACTAACGACCAGAAAACTGTAAGTGGCACTGTGGCTCAAGTGATAGAGCACTCACCTTGAGCTAAATTGCTCAGGGACAGCACCCAGGCTCAGAGTTCAAGGCCCATGACCAACAAAAACAAAACAAAAAAAATCTTATTGTTAGCCACACAGCAGTGGCTCATACCTATAATCCTAGCTACTCAAGAGGCTGCAATACTGAAGATTGTGGTTTAAAACCAGCCTAGGAAGGAAAGTCTGTGAAACTCTTATCTCCAATTAATATCCACAAAAGCAAGAACTGAAGCTGTGGTCTAAACACTAGCCTTGAACAAAAATTAAAATGTCAGGAACAGCACCTAGACCCTGAGTTCAAGCCCCAAGAGTCAGTCTCTCTCTCTCTCTCTCTCTCACACACACACACACACACACACACACTTACACACTCAGAATATTAATGTTATTATTGGTCACAAACTATTGATTTCAAGTATCTTTTGTTTGTTTTTTTTTGTCAGTCAGGGGCCTGGCTGCTGAGCTCTTCAGTTCAAAGCTAGCACTCTACCACTTGAGCCACAACGCCACTTCCATTTTTTTCTGGTTATATAATGCTGAGGAATCAAACCCAGGGCCTCATGCATGCAAGGCAAGCACTCTACCAGTGAGCCACATTCCCAGCCTCAAGTATTTTTACATGGAATTCTATTCAGTTTTCTTCCTAATTATAAGTTTACTTTTAAAGATTTCAATTAGATCCTTTGCATATGTTTTGAATGGCTGGCTTTAGTAAAATCATGCTGTAGAAAAATTTATTTTTTATTTACCAACCTCTTCTTTCATTACTATTACTCAGTCTACAACATTCTATGTCAATGGTAGATTTTTACAGATAAGTTATTTTTCAAGTATAAATGCCATTTGTCTACTTCTCATGATGAATTTTGTTACATAATTCTCTTAGTAATTATATGTGTAACACAAAAAGTAGGTAGAATACGAATCCTCTAGATTATCTCAGTTAAAATGTATTGTTTTATGAATGTTAGAAGACACTTGAAGACATTTTGATGAGCTAATCAATAGTACCCAAAAATCTTTCCGTATCAAAGCTCATTTTATTAAAGTTATTTAGAAATGACCTACATATTCTTTGGTTTTGCTTCTATGTTTTATTTTCTATCCCAATCAAAAGAAATAACTGAAATAACCAAGAAAAAAATCTGGGACTTATTCTATAAGCAGCTTTGAATGAAAGGTCTCAAAGATCTTAATGCCATTTAACTTGGTGCATCTACACCACCATATCTTGGTTCATGACAACTGAATGTAACTTTTCAGTACAAAATAGGAAAAATATTTTTTAAAAAACTCTGAAATTATTTATTATTTAAAATTTATTTTAATTTATTATTTAATTTAAATCTATTGGTCAATTCTCTAATCAATTTAGTTAATGAAACATAATTTGGGGGTAATGAATGAGTTGATATTTTGCTAGATGTATGAAGTTGATTTCAAGTGAAATTCTCACCCATTTTCTAATTCAGTGTTACATCTATTACAACAGAGTTGTCACTCTTGGATATTCAATATCCTTTGTAATTAATATTTCATCATAGCCTCCCATGACTGGTTTGCTACAGTACTCTCAAACTGAACTACTATTCCTTTGATCCAATTATCATATGTTCATTTAAAATTTCAACTTGATATAAAACATTTATTGGTTCATAAATCAATGTACTCACAAGATATATCGAATGGCTATGCTTTATGGAATATGAGAGTTTAGGGCTTCTTAAGTTGGCAGGAATTGAAGAAATAGAGACTTTCAAATTATATCAAGTCATTTCCAGGGGTAAATAATGGCACATGATAATTCGTTTACAAAGTAACAACTATATTGAAAAAGTCAGGGTGGGGGTTTCCTGTAATTTATTTTTATTTTCTAATTGGCCTCCTATTTTATTTAGGTTGAAGAATATTTAAAACATACATTCTTTTTTTCTTTTTTGGTCTGTGGTCCTGAGGCTTAAACTCAGGGCCTGGGCGTTGTCCTTGAGCATTTTTGCTCAAAACTCGGGCTCTACCACTTGAGCCACAGCTTCTACTTCCAGCTTTTTGGTGGTTAATTGGAGATGAGTCTCCTAGACTTTCCTTTCCAGGCTGGCTTGGAATCATGATCCTCAGATCTCAGTCTACAGAGTAGCTAGGATCACAGGCATGAGTTAACAGTGCCTAGTTTAAAAAGTACATACACTTAAACCAAATTCAATTTATACAGAATTGCTAAGAACCCTGAAAGTTAAAAGTCTTTTAAAATCACATTCTCCCACAGTTAGGCCTCTAACAGATAATTGTATATCCTTCTAAATTTTCACTTATGTGTGTATACACACATATATATATATAGAGAGAGAGAGAGAGAGATTTTATGAAGTATACTCTATACATTATTGCAGTTTTATTTTTATTTTTAATTTTTACTTAACATATATCATCATATATGTACATCCTTCTATGTTAGTATTACATACAGTACTTCTTCCTTCTTAGTAAAATTGACATAATATTTTACAGATCATCTGTAATAGAAGGAGACATTATATTCATTGTACAGATCTATAATACTCATTGTACAGATGATATATACAATGAATATCATATCTTTACTCCACAGTTGAATATTTATGTGTATTTCTGAAAGTGTGTTCATACAGATGTTTATATGTTTGGTCTGAGAGGTACTCAATTAAAAGTAGTCACATTTAGCCAGATGCCAGAGGCTCACCCCTATAATCCTAGTTACGCAGGAGATCTGAGGATTGTGATTCAAAGACTGCCCAGGTGGGAAGTCCATGAGAATCTTATCTGCAGTTAACCACCAAAAAGTTGGAAGTGAAGCAGTAGCTCACCTTGAGGAAAAAACAAAAAAAGCTCAGGGACAGTGCCCAGATTTTGAGTTCAAACTCTAGGACCAGCACACAGACAGACAGACAGACAGACAGACAGACAGACAGACAGACAGACAGACACACACACACACACACACACACACACACACACACACACTGCATTCATATTTAAATTTTAGTTAGACAAACCAATATGTTTCCTTAAATTTTATATCTGTTTAATGCTAAATAAGCCAATTCATTTACTTCTGATTTGTCTCCAAAAGTCTTAGTTCATAGTGTAATAAGGAAACATAAGATGTCTACCAAAATATTTTGTTTTCTTTAATAAGAGTCTCAATTTATAATTTATATTGTATGATGTCTATAACCTCACTAGAAATTCAGCATACTTCTTTGGATTTATTTTACTTAAGCTGACTAATGTTGTGGATTTAAAATTATAACTTTAAGAATGTATGTTCATTGATACCTAATTATATAAATATTCATTTGACCTGTTATCAAAAAATAATCATTAAATTTAATTCTGATAAATGACATATTTAATCAAAATGTTAAAACATCAGGTCTAAGTAATCTTAAAAAAGCCTCTGGACCAAAGAAGGAGAGTTTCACTAAACAATAGAAAATAATTGTAAATTCTAGTGTTTTATAGTAGAGTAAGGGTAGTTAACAATTATTAATTGTCCATTTTTAAATAACAAAAGAAAGGATTTTGAGTGTCCTCAAGGAAAACAAATAATAAATATGGTAATGAATTTGCTATTATTCTAAGCTGACTACTATATATTATATAAATACATTGAAATATTATACTATCTTGTACATATGTACAATTGTTACATGTCAGTTACTCAAAGCAACTATCAACTCTCAGCGGGCTCTTGACAGTACAACAGTCCCCTTCATCCATGGTTTCATGTTCCACAGTGTCAGCTGCCTGTGGTCAACCATGGTCTGAAAATACTGTACAGAACAATAAGATATTTGAGAAATGAGAGAAACATTCACATAACTTTTATTGTATAATGTCTGTTTCAAGTTATTGTTTTTAATTTCTGAGTGTACCTAATTCACAAATTAAATTTTACCATATATGTATGGAATAAAATTATCTCCAGGCATACTTTATTTTATTGTGCTTCATTTTTGTTGTACAATAAAATCCTGCATGGATAGTACACTTTTTTTGTTTGCTTGATTTTGCAAATCAAAGATTTGTGGAAACCCTATGTCCAGAAAGTCTATCAAGGTAGGTTATGGTGGCTCATGCCTCTAATCCTAGCTACTCAGAAGGCTGAGATCTGAAGATCAAGGTTCAAAGTTAGCCCAGGCATGAGACTTTTTTTTTTTTGTCAGTCCTGGGGATTGAACCCCAGGGCCTGGGCACTGTCCCTGAGCTTCTTTTGCTCAGGATGAAGTCTCTGATCTTTATCTGTTCAAAGCCTAGCACTCAAACACTTGAGCCACAGTGCCACTTCCAGTTCTTTCTGATTATGTGGTACTGAGGAATCAAACCCAGGGCTTTATGCATGCTAGGCAGGCAGTCTACCACTAAGCCACATTCCCAGCCCTCCAGGAGACTCTAACCTCCAGTTAACAAATAAGTGAAAGTGGAGCTGTGGCTCAGTGATAGAGCACTAGCCTTGAGCAAACATAGCTCAGGGATTACATCCAGACCCTGAATTCAAGCCCCAGGACCAGAAGAAAGACAGAAAGGAATAAAGGAAGGAAAGACAGAAGCAAGGAAGGAAGGAAGGAGGGCAGAGGGCAGGAAAAAAGGAAGAAGAGGAAATGGAAGGAAGGAGAGGAAAGGGGAAGAGAAGGAAAAAAAGAGTAGGAAGTGGAGCTGTGGGTCCGTGGTAGAGCACTAGTCTTTGAAGAAACATAGCTCAGGAACTTCACCCAGGACCAGAAGAAAAGAAGGGAAAGAAAGGAGAGAAAAGGGAAGGTAGGGGAAGGGGAGGGAGGTAAGAGAAAGGAAGGGAAGGGAGAAATCTATCAGCATCATATTTCTAATAGCTGTGGTGATCATTTACATTTTATAGCAATTCAATATTTTTGGACTGGCTTCTCTTTGTATCACATTTTTTTTTTTTTGGTTCCGGTCGTGGGGCCTGAACTCTGGGCCTGGGCGCTGTCCCTCAGCTCTTCAGCTCAAGG
>NW_012267266.1:2681816-2707478 GCF_000151885.1 Dipodomys ordii
ATCTTTCTTCCATTCTATTTTTTTAGCTCCCTTATCAAAGATTAGATGGCCATAGGTCTGTACGTTCATTTCTGGATTTTCAATTCTATTCCCTTGGTCCTGAGATCTGTTCTTGTGCCAGTACCAAGCTGTTTTGATTACTATGGCTTTGTAGTAGAGTTTGAAATTTGGTATTGATATTCCTCCAGCACCGTTATTTCTGTTAAGGATGATTTTTGCTATTCGGGGTCTTTTATTGTTCCATATGAATTTTTGGATCGCCTCTTCTATTTCCTTGAAGAATGAGGTTGGAATTTTGATGGGTATGGCATTGAATTTGTAGATAGCCTTGGGAAGTATGGCAATTTTCACAATGTTGATCCTTCCAATCCAGGAGCATGGGAGGTTTTGCCACTTTCTAAGTTCTGTTTTGATTTCCTTTGTCAGGTTTTTAAAGTTTTCATCATAGAGGTCCTTCACTTCTTTGGTTAAGTTAATTCCTAGGTATTTTATTATTTGTGGGGCTATTAAGAATGGAGTTGCTTTCCTAATTTCAGCCATGCTTTTCTTATTGTTTGCATACAGAAAAGCCATTGATTTTTTAGGGTTAATTTTATAACCTGCTACTTTGCCAAAGTTTTGAATCAGCTTGAGTAATTTGGGAATGGAGTCCGTGGGATTCTTTAAATACAAGATCATGTCATCTGCAAAGAGGAAGAGTTTTACCTCATCTTTCCCTATTTGGATGCCCTTTATGTTTGCATCTTGTCTTATTGCTGTAGCTAGGCATTCTAATACTAGATTGAAGAGGAGTGGAGAGAGTGGACATCCTTGTCTCATTCCTGAGTTAAGAGGAAATGGCTTTAGTTTTTCACCACTAAGTATAATACTGGCTGTAGGTTTGTTATATACAGCCTTTTTTGTATTGAGGAATGTTCCATGGATTCCTAATTTTTCCAGAACCTTCATCATAAAGGGGTGTTGGATCTTGTCAAATGCTTTTTCTGCATCTATTGAGATAACCATGTGGTTCTTATCCTTGCTCTTGTTGATGTGATGAATTATATTAATTTATTTGCATATATTGAACCAGCTTTGCATCCCTGAAATGAATCCTGTTTGATCATTACCCTCTCTTGACTCTTTCTCCTTCCCACTGGCCACCTTCTTCCCAAAGAGACTCCCTTCTCAAAAAAACACATTTTTAATTTAAGTATATATATATATATATATATATATATATTGTTCTTAGATATAGTGTTATTACTAATTACACAGAATTCTATAAACATAACTTTCGAAACACTGAGAAGTCAAAACTCATGATTTCTTTATCATGGTTATTTTATTATAAAGGTCTTAAACTAAATCCATAACATCTCCAAGCATGCTTGTGTAAGGTTTGATACCATATGTAGTTTTTGGACCTATAGAATATCTTAGACTGTATCCCCCACAGATATAGGAGAATAATGAAAGCAAAAGTAAGCATATTTGAGGAGGAAGGGCACCAAAACTAAAAGGGATTACATATAGTTTCTGTTTTTGTCGTTTTGGACAGAGGCAAATTGAAGTTGTGGCACACAGTATGAGTAAGCTCAAACCTTGGTAGATAGTCTTCAGTTTCTCTGGCCCAAGGAAGAGCTAGGCACAATGAAAATTGTTGGAAAGGAATCTTTGCGTGTAGAGAACCACATAAGAAGAATTCTTAAATTGTGTACATAAATTCTCTCACATCTTTCCTGATACCTTAATCAAAAATAGCTATGCCTGAAGTTAAAAGAACTAAACTCAGATTTGAACCATTACCCAGGATAAGCAAAAAAGAGTTTGCATTTTAAGTCTAATCAAAATTATGAACACCTTTCCAAGATAAAACAGAAAGAAGTGTCTCCACAATGTAACAATCATAATATCATGTATATAAACATATATATTCCTTATATATTCCATATATATACTCATATATATATTCTTTACAACCACAACAATGTAAATAAATATATCTAAAAATAGTTGTACACTAAACCTAAAATGGATTCTAATAAATATCATAATAATTCAAAAGACAACAGGTTTGAGAAGATGACAGGAGAACAAAAAAAGAGGCAACTAACAGAAAACAATATATTGGGTGACAAAAATCCTAATGTCAATAATTACACTAATGTTAATAGACTAAACACTGCTATTAGAGGACAAAGAATATCCAAACTGATTTTAAAAAAAAAATAGCAAGATTGCTGGGCACCAATGGCTCGTGTCTGCAATCGTAACTATTCAGGAGGCTGAGATCTGAGTACTGCACTTCCAAGCCAGGCAGGCAGGAAAATCCGCACCTTAAAAGCTGGAAGTGTAGCTTTGGCTCAAGTGTTGCCCTGAGCAAAAAAGCGCAGGGAGAGTGTCCAGTCCCTAAGTTCAAATACCAGTAATAGCACATTAAAAAAATCAGCAAGCTCTAACAATATGCTTGCTATAAAAGCATACTTTAAACAAACAATGGGTCATGACATGGCTTGTGACATGGCCTAGAAAATAAAAATTCCTGAATTTAAAAGCCAGGAGAGAAGGGAGGGAGAGATGAATTTTTTGTATGTTTTTATTGTAAAAATACTGTACAGAGGGGTTACAGTTACATGAGCAAGGTAATGAGTACATTTCCTATTGAACATCATTGCTGCCTCCTTTGTTTTCCCTCACACCTCCACATCTACCCTGGAGAGATGAATTTTTAAGGTTATACCATAGAAATAGTAAGAATGTGACTAAATGTTCCACATTAATGCCAGGTAAAATATGTTTGACAAGAACAACAACAAGCCCAAAAAAGAGGTTTTTTTCATGATAAAAGTACCAAAAATAAGTAAATTATAAAAATTATAATTAAGTATGCCTAGTAACACAGCTTCAAATTACCTCAAGTAAAAAATAGACACAAATTGGAGGTAAAATATGATATTTTAACACTGTTCTTTAAGTACTTGATAGAATATATAGCCAAAAAAATTAGTAGAGACATGAAAGTATAGTATAATTATATTTATAATTCCTTATATTTAACAGCACAAAATAAATCTTTTCCAAATGCACTTGGAAGTTTCTCCAAGATAGACATACTTTTGGACTATATAACAAATCTAAATAAACTATAAAAGATTGAAATTATGCAGGAGTATATTCTCTGTCTCCCCCAAAAAAGCATTAGACTAGAAATCAAGTGCAAGAAGATATCTAGTAAAATCACAAACATTTATAAGTTTGAACGCAGTCCTAAGTAAACAATAAATAAAAAGTAAATCCTAAAAACAATTAGAACATACTTTCAAATGATGAAAACAAAAAGGATTTGTCAAAATTTGCTAGATAAAGCAGTTCTTAGAGATAAATTTACAGCTTTAATTTTATTAAAATAATTATATAAATCAATTATCTAAGAATAAATCTAAAGAATCTAAAAAAGAACAAAGCAAAATCCCCCAAATAAAGAAAAGATCAAGCAGAAATAAGTGAAATTAAAAAATAAATAAACAATAGAGGATATGTCAATAAAGCCAAAACTGGCTCCTGAAAAATACAAGCAAAACTTATGAATCCTTATCCAGAACAATGAGAGAGAAGAGGGAGGGAGAGAGAGAGAGAAAAATATTGTCACTACAGATTATACAGATATTAAAAACAAGAGACTAATCTGGGTGAATGCTGAGGATTGAACCCAAGGTCTCAGATATGTTTAGCATTTGTTGTTCCACTGAGATACAATCCCAGTCCAAGATGAAAGAATATTAACAGCCACATGGAGTTTATTTAAGGAATGCAAAACATGTTGGGAAACAAATGTAACCAACACATTAATAGGATAAGGAAGCAACCTGCATGCTCATTTCAATAGGTAAGAGAGCAAGTACTTAACGAAATTCAGCAAGTAGAGACGGGTGCTGATGGCTCATGCCTGTAATCCTAGCTACTCAGGAGGCTGAGATCTGAGGGTCACGGTTCAAAGCCAGCCCAGGCAGGAAAGTCCGTGAGACTCTTATTTCCAATAAACCACTAGAAAAAAAAAAACTAGACGTGGTGTTGTGTCTCAAGTGATAGAGCGCTCACTTTGAGCTGAAGAGCACAGAGATAGTGCCCAAGCCCAGAGTTTAAGCCCCACAACCGACCCAAAAACAAAAAAAAATTCAACAAGTACTCATGAGAAAACTCTTACCAACTAAACAAAAAATAAAAGGGAACTTCCCCAATTTAATAAAATAGTTAAGAAGCCTCTATGGCTAACCTCATGCTTACTGGGAAAAGGTAAGTAGTAAGGTAAGGATGTTCACTCTCACTTCTTCTATTCGTATTGTGCTAGAGTTCTTAGCCATTGTAATGAAGTAATATAAAGAAATAATGATATCAGGCAGGGTGGAGGGGCAGACAGACAGCATCATCTCCATCACTTTGGGGCACTGGAAGGTGTGGACCCTTCGCTGGGTCTGAGGCCAGGCCCCCGAGGTAGGCAGTGGTGGCTGGCGCTGTTGTAAGCTGGGGCATTGGGCCTGTGGAGAACATCCATCCCAATCATTTGTGACCCCTCTACCTCCTCCCACCCATGTTTAGCCCCCTACCATTCTCCCCTGGCGCAGTGCCTTATGCAGAGGTGGTCACAGCGGGGTTTGAACTGAGTCCCACTACCTCGGGGAACACCTCCTCCCCAACTTGTTCAGGCTTCTCCACCAGGAAGCCTCCATTACCTCTTCCCACTGCGTCCCTGAAAAGTCATCCATTCACCCATTCTCCCTTTCACCTGTTGTCCTGTTGTATATATTGCCTTTGTTGACAATACATTATTTTTTTATTAAAAAAAGAAATGAGTATAAAAGATAAAAAGGAACAAATGTATCTATTTGCAAATGATGTGATTCTTTACTGATAAAATTCCAAGGAATCTTTAAGTCTTGTGCTTATAGATACATAACTGTGCTTTATATGCTAACAAATGAATTGAAAAAGGAAAAAAATTAAAGTTCATTTATCATTTTAAAACTATAAAATATTGAGGAATAAGTTAACAACTTTCAACCCTATTAACTACTGAACATTACTGAGAGAAATTTTTACTCAAATAAATGAAAGAATACATGGTCATGAAACAAAGTCTCAATGTTTAGATGTCATATCTCCCCAAATTGATCTTTAGATCTATAGATCTAGTAATAATTTTGTAGGAATTGATAAGCCAATTCTGGAATATCCTACAATAGCCAGAGCAAATTTTAAAAGTGGAACCAAGTTGAAGGACCTACATAGCCAATCTGCAAATTCATAAAACTGCAACATCACCAGCCTCCAGTAGCTCATGATGCAATCCTCGCTACTAAGGAGGCTGAGAACTGAGGGTTGTGGTTCAAAGCCAGACAGGGTAGAAAAGTCTATGAGAATCTTATCTCCAAGTAACCATCAAACACCACAAGTAGATCTGTGATTCAAGTGGAAGAGCACCAGCCTTGAGTGAAAACAGCTAAGGGATAGTGACCAGGCCTTGAGTTCAAGCCCTAATATCTGCACACAGACACACAGACACAAACACAGACACAGACACAGACACACACAGACACACACACACACACACACACACACACACATAGATTCCTTTGCCTTAATTGTATATAGTTAGTTTTTTTTTAATTTAGATTTAATATCCAAGGTATTTGGGATTTACAGCTTCTTAGTAATAATTTTATACCTTAGATATAAATTAAATTATTGATGTTATAAATACTCCAAACTAAGTGTCGAAGAAGAGAATATTCATCTGTCATAAAAACTGAAAAAGAAAAAAAGCTCTTAAGTTCAATCAGACCACCCTAGGAATATACTTTGCCATAGAGATTTTCTAAAGAATTATTTACTAATTGATAAATGAATTGCAAGAATGAAAACGATGTGTCTTAAATAAGTAAAGCAGATGGGACGTGAAATATTCAAAATTAAAGATAAAAAATGACATAATTGACTCATCTGTTTATGTAAATATTGAACCTTTAAATAAAAGCATAAACTACTTCTTATTACACAGAAACTAATTCTTGTTTGGTGGTAAACTCAATATGAGAACACTTGTGAGCCCAAGGACAATAGATTATGAATAATACCATATAAAAAGCACAAGCTGGTGCTCTCAAAATTCTGCTTCTCTTTGCTCTTCCTAGAGATACCATGACAATTCAGGACTATTTGATTTTCAGTTGGACAAAAATTATGAGACATCACAGCCACAAATTGTTACTGACAGTGCACTAGTATACATACAGCACTGCTATAACCTTCTCAATATTTAAATTAATTCTTAGTGACAGAGGGCAAGGGCTTAGGAGATACATTTAATCTTATTCACATTAATAATTAAGTATCTATTCAGGCTGTCATTAACCTTAGAACACTTTGAAGGAGATTAGAATATACCTTTCTTTCTGAAGAGAAGTAGCCAAATGTAAAGTACTTCTGTATTATATGACATTTTTCAAATATCAACAGAACAGAAACGGGAAACTCTGTCTTATTAACTTCCTGGATATTTATTTTACTTCTGAGTGCTCAAATGGGGAATAGAAAAAAATCTAGCTTAGCTGCAATTTGCAATTAATTATTAGACTTGATAAAAAGTATTTTTAGTATTTTCCAAAATGATTCCAAATGTGGCTGCCAAAAACAGTTGTGTCAGAGAACAATTATACCCTCAAGTATTCTGAGAGGTTAAGACAATACTCTTAATTACAATCATTTACAGAAGAAATAAGGCAATATTAATTGTGCATTGAGAACAGAAAGAGGTTTCTGAAATGACAGGAACTATATATTGAAACAGATGATTATGAAAAATAAGGGAAGTTTTCAAGTCACACCTCACAATTAAGGGGAAACATACAAATGCCACCACAGAGCTTCAACAGAGTTGTAAAATACAAAAATAGTAGGAAACCCCAGAACTTTCCCAAAGAAATTCTCAAACTTGCTAAGGTGTTTCAAGGCAAAATAATCTGATAGTTACTTTTAGAATGTATGACTACATAAATTAAAGGAATAAACTCCAAATCCACATTTAATTAGAACACTATACTTATGCTTTATCCAACTCTACCTAGAAAAATTCTGAAAAGATTTCTACAGTAGCCGGGATAGTTGTGGTCTTCAAATACATAAAACATAAATCATTTGAAGTAGAAAACATGATCCTCAACTCCACCTAAGAAGCCTCAGTCCTTTAATTACCAACTTTTCTCATCACTAACTTTTTCTCTTCTACCAGCCCTTTGTCAACTAAACATAAGCTTATAAGAGAATTCTTGTCTTTACCCTTTGAAGCTGCTTTTGGCAGAGTGTGCAACAGCATCATAATGAATATGTCAGAGATCTCTTTGATTTCTGTGAATCCCTACAACTGCAGCCAACTGTTCTTCAAACTTCCCTCTTTTTTGGGGGGGGTCGTTAGTGGGCATTGAACTCTGGGCTGAGCGCTGTCCCTCAGCTCTACAGCTCAAGGCTAGCACTCTACCCCTTGAGCTACAGCGTCACTTCCGGTTTTCTGGTGGTAAATTGGAGATAAAAGTGTCACTGCCTCCTGCCAGGGCTGGCTTTGAAGGGCGAGTCTTAGATCTCAGCCTCCTGAGTAGCTAGAATTACAGGCTTGAGTAACTGGCACCCAGCAAACTTTCCTCATTTGATTGGTATAAAGCATTCTTTCCTGGATTTTATCTTCATCTCCTACTATTTCTTTATTATATTGTGGACTGTCATTCTCTCTGACATTAAAATACTTTGCACACGATTTTAGTCTTCTCTTTCTCTTATCTCTTTGTACATTGTTTATTGTTCCATTGACACCCCATTGTCTCGTCTAGTATTAACTTTATATATTATTAAATCAGTCTTTGCAATCCAGCCTTTCTCTGATCAGTGAACTCAACTAATATCCATCTTTTCTTGGATGACATTTCCAAAACTGAACTCATAATTTCCAAGAACCTTGATAGATTCTATTTGTTGTTTTACTGTATTCCTCATATTTAGAAACTTAACCCTACCAATTCTCTCCTTCAAATCATATTAGATTTCTTTCTCCTAAGATAGGAGTAAATCTCCATAATTTCTTAACTGAATATTTTAGTAGTAGTCTAATCTCCCTTCTTCCAGCTTGGTCTTGTACAATGGATACTGTATAATTTCCCTACTGAAATGTCTATACTTAAACTCTATTTTTTCCACATGCTTGTTCGTGTGTGTGTGTGTGTGTGTGTGTGTGTGTGTGTATTGGTACTGGTACTTGAACTGAGGACCTGGGCACTGCCCCCTTAACTTTTGCTCAAGAGTTGGAACTCTACCACTTAAACCACAGCTCCAATTGCAGCTTTTTGGTGGTTAATCGAAGATAAGAGTCTTACACAAATTTCTGCCTAGGCTGTCTTGCAGGCTTGTTTTTAAATGTAATTTTTTTGGGGAAAAAACTTGCCATGTTAAAATAAAATAGTAATCTTGTTAAAAAAAATGATTGCCACAGGACCAAATCCAGCTAATTTTGGAAAAATACAATTTTGCAAAATTCTTTCTAATGAGCCGGTCAGGGATGAATACTGCCTGCAATCTTAGCTACTCAGGAGGCTGAAATTTGAGGCTTGTGATTCAAAGCCAGCCTGGGCAAGAAGCGCCTGAGACTCTTATTTCCAATTAACTATCAAAGACCTGAAAGTAGAACTGTGGCTCAAGTGGTAGAGTACTAGTCTTGAGCAAAAAAGCTCAGGGACAGTGCCCAGACACTGAGTTTAAGCCCCAGAATCATCACGCACATACACATACAAAATAATTCTACGAATGCATTATACCACCACACATTTATGCAAGATTTTTAAATATTATTCAACAAGTTCCCATTTTCCCTTTCATCTCATTAAAATCGTATTCCTACATATTTCATATGTACTGATTTTATGAGCATTTCTCTTGGCCATTTAATTGTTTTACCACTGGTGAATATAAAATGTGTAATTATTTGGATCCACATCAACTATACAGGGACTTTGATATGATTTTAGCTTAATTAATTATATAGTAATCTAAATAATTATTCATTGGAAATAGTTTTATTTTCTAAGTTCACAATTTTCCACTCCTAGTGTACACAGATATTGTGAACATCTATCATATAGTCACCATTTAATATGGAAACAAGCTGAGTTATTGTAGTCCCACTATAATTGTCATTTTCTAAGATGACAAATACTTTGTAATAGTGTAAGACTTTAAATCAAAAACAAAAATGGTAAATTGTATATTTTAGTAAATTTCACTTTATGAATTGGTTTATTGAATGATGATTAGATGCCACAAAGTAGATGGCAATGCCTTACCCATATGTATGTTATCAGGATCAAAAGTCTCTTCTGTCCTTCTCAAAGGGAATGCTAACTTTCTTCCCTCTCATATAACACTTCAGTCTATTTTTAATATAAGTTAATTTTATAGTAAAACACCACATACTTAATAAATTATTTTAAATGTTCATGGAAGTATTTTTAAGAGTTATATATATATATATATAATAAATACATAAATACACTGTAACTGTACTTGTATGCTTGGGTGTTGATTTTACAAATGATTTCTTCTTTTTCCAAAAGATGTATAAGTGATAATATTTAGCAGAATAGTTGCTTTGATGTCTTTTCATGTTTACTGATTCTCCATCTCCTTAGGATAAAATATAAAATCATCAACATTAGGTTGAATTATCTTTCAATTCCCTCTAAATGGATTTGATTTACCTGGAAATCTGGCAAAATACTTGCACTTACATATGGTATGCTTCAATTAAATAAAACTATTTTCAGCCACCTCTATGCTTGCTTGCTTGCTTACTTTTTTTTTTTTACTAGTCCTAGGGCTCAAACTCTGGACCTGGGCACCATCCCTGAGCTTGTTTGCTCAAGGATAGAGCTCTACACTTGAGCCACAACCCCACTTCTGACTTTTTCTGAGTAGTTTATTGTAGATGAAAGTCTCACAGACTTTTCCTGCCCAAGCTGTCTTCCAAACATGATCCTCAGATCTTAGTCTCTGAGAAACAAGAATTACAGGCATTAGCCACTGAGCCTGGCCTCTATGCTTTCTTATTCCTCCAGGCATTTTTTATGGTGTTCACTGTGACTGAAATACCCATTCTCTAGTTTTACACCCCCTTGTTTCCCAATTTGTTGATTAATTATTCTGCTAAATATCCTTTATGGGAAGACATCCCTGCCTACACTGTACTCTGACAAATGCCATACTAAGTTGGTTGCTTCCTCTCTGTGTTTCCTATGGAGTATGGATGTATTCTAATTTTAGCTTGAATGTGATGGCATTATAATTGATGGTCTACTCGTCTACTGTTAAATATCTTTTAATAATAAGAATTATATCTTATTTATTTCCACATTTTATTTTCTCTTAAAAACATGTTTATCAAATGGAATGACCAAAATATGGGAATATCACCACTGTTTCATGTCAAGTAAAATCACAAATATCCCCTTTAATAAAGTTTGATTATGTAAATATTTTGGGAAAAAGCATGTGCCTTAGTCCTACTACTAAATACGTCATAGATCTTATTTCTGAATAATTTTCTTCCAAAATCAATGAGATATACATGTCATATCAAATGTTTGGGAAGTCAAGATTTAAGACCTATACTAAAGCATTTCAGTATTACTTAGATGTTAGTCTGTTAGAGATCAAATGGTATAATAGGGAATAGTAGTTAATTGCATCCTAAATTATTTACAGCAGTCATGCTACTGAAAGCATATAAACATTCTGGATGAAATATTAAAACAATTATCTTGGAAAAGAGTTGGGAATCTGACAAGATAGTTACAAACTCCTGGGACAAATTCTGGATGGAACCTAACCTCAAAGAGGTGAGCATAATATTGGGTTTGCCTTTTGTTTTAAAACCATTCATCAACACAAATTTGGACAAAAATTAAGAAAAGTATGAAGTGAAGAGGAAAATATTAAAAACCAGGATGTACCCAAAACACAATTGTCATAAGACCTCCAAAGTATATTAATATTAAACCCCAAAGAACCAAATTCTCTAGCTACTGGTATATCAAAACTAAACCCTTCTGTTCTCCAGCCCAGAGGAATGATGAGGAGAAAACAGGAAGAAATATATACCAATAAACTAAGACTGTATCTTGGACATCCTGCATATTTTCAGCTGTAAACACATACTCTAAGTATCCAAAGACCTTCAAGTCTTAAATTTTATTTAAAGTTGTTAACAGGCTGTGGAACTCAGGCACTAACAGGAGTAAATAAAAATCTATCCTGAAAGAAAGTACCTTCATCTAAGCTTTTCTGACAAATGATATTTTCAGAGTAATGACTATCATAAATCAAAGAAAACCTGACATGCATGTAAATATACAGCTGTGAGGAAAAAAAGCAGCTGAAATGACATAACAAAACCTTACTTGCAAACTTAGACTCTGGAATTATTGGATAAAGATTTAATAGTTAAAAATAGAAGACTTTAAAATATTTTCAGGAAAGAAAAAACTAAAAGTCATAACAGATTTAATTAGTAGTAATTAGGAACTTTCCAAATGAAAAACAGCATCCAAAATTAACCTCAAAAGGGTACTTTTTTGTTGTTGGTTGTGGAACTTGAACTCGGGGTCTGAGTGCTATCCCTGAGCCTCATCTGTGCTCAAGGCTAGCTCTCTACCACTTTGAAGCACAGCACCACTTTCAGTTTCTGAGTGGTTAATTGGAGATAAGAGTCTCACGGGGACTTTTTCCGCCCAAACTAGCTTAAAACTGTGATCCTCCTATCTCAGCCTCCTGAGTAGCTAGGCTTACAGACATGAACCACCAGTGCTGGCTTCAAGAGGTAGTTTTAAAAACATCTTAGAGGGGCTGGGAAGGTGGCTCAGTGGTAGAGCGCTTGCCTTGCATGCCTGAGGCCCTGGGTTCGATTCTTCAGCACCACATAAGCAAAAAGAAAAAAGCCAGAAGTGGCGCTGTGGCTCAAGTGGTAGAGTGCTAGTCTTGAGCTGAAGAGCTGAGGGACAGCGCCCAGGCCCAGAGTTCAGGCCCCACGACAGGACCCAAAAAAAAAAAAAATCTTAGACACATAAGGAAATAAAATTTGTAAAATGGGAAAATGATAGTAAGAAGTTACTAATAGCAGCACAATGATAACTGTAGAACTCAGAAGACAAGGAAAAGATAACTTTAATATATCAAAAGGCAATAAAAGACAACCTAGAGTTTTTCACCAGGGAAACTACCATTTTACAAATGATATGACAAATACCCTCTGTGACATTTCAAGTAAATACAAGCCGTAACAGTCATCACTGGCAGAAATAAAAATAAATTATAAGCAATGCTAAATGAAGGTAGCAGAAAGTACTAAATGTTTTAGTCTGATTAAATATATAAATGAAATAACTTTAAAACATATGAAGCAAGAAAGTGATGAGCTCACTGGGTGCCAGTGGCTGATGCCTGTTATCCTAGCTACTCAGGAGTCTGCTTCAAAGGCAGCTCAGGAAGGAAAGTCCGTAAGACTCTTATCTCCACTAAACCACCAGAAAATTGGAAGTGGTACAGTAGAGCACTTTCCTTGAACTGAAGAGCATAGGGACAGCGCCCAAGTCCAGAGAGAGAGAGAGAGAGAGAGAGAAAGAAAGAAAGAAAGAAAGAAAGAAAGAAAGAAAGAAAGAAAGAAAGAAAGAAAGAAAGAAAGGAAGGAAGGAAGGAAAGAAAGAAAGGAAAGTTATAAGCTCTGAGAAGAAATAAACAATTTGCTACTCATAGCAGAATACAATGTAACTTCCTCAGTAACTGATAAAACAAGCAAACAAAAAAGAAAGAATACAACCAGTAAACTTGGACATATATAGAACATTACAATAACCAATTTGAGAATATTGTCATTTCATGAACATGCAGAATATTTACCCATAAGACTAAGCATTCACATCCTGAAAATACCACCAAGTACTAACAGTGAGAGTAATAGATATACAGCTACATACAACACAAATTATAATATTTAGCAATATACACACACATACGAGTTTGTTATTCCTAGCATTTAAGTCTTCCATGTCCTTCTTAATTTTATTTTGTCTCCTTGGCCTTCTATTTCTGCGTAAATTATGGTAAGTTTTCTGAGTATGGATTTCTCTGCTCCTTTTTGGAGTCCAGCCATTTCTGTTTAATAAAATTAAAGATGATATTATTACATTGAAGCTTATGGCTATTTTATCTTCCTGGTGTATTGACTCTTTTACCATTTTATAATTTTCCTATTTATATATAGAAGTCTTCTTGCAATAATTTCCTTTTCATGTTTTCCTGTGGCATTTATCTCTTTCCATCCTTTACTTTCAACCTTTTTCTTTTTAATAAAGGCATACCTCTCATAAGTTACATGTGGTTATTTAATTTCTGACCAGTCTATCTTGTTAAATTGAACTTTTAGTCTAATTACTGGTAAACATATTTAAGTCTGCTATCTCACTACTGGCTTTGACTTATGCCAACTGTATAAACTGATGTTTTTCTCCATTCTTTTATTCTTTTGAATTAAATACATTTTTATCTGCTGTCCCCTAACCGTTAGCTTGTCATACATAACTTAAATATTTTAATTATACTAATCTAGAAGCTATAATATGCACCTTTGACTTACAAAATATAATATGAACTTTTATTTCTGTTTCCAGGACAATGCAATAGGCTTATAACCTTTTAGTCATATTGATTTATCCCCCTATTTTTAGTATTATCCACATACATTTCAGTTCATTTTATATTTTAAGCTATACTATGCATTATCATTTTATTCATATCTATCTCCTCTTCCCTTCCTTCCTTCTTACCTTCCTCCCTCCCTTATTTCTTTCCTTCCTTCCTTATTTCTATTCTGGGAATATTTTTCATATACCTGAAGAAAGCACTATTTCTCTCAGTATGGAACTGTCTAGGATGTATTACCTCAGTTTCAATTCACTAAAATTTTTCTTTACCTTTCTTTTTGAAGGATTTTCTTACTGGGTATAAAATTCTAGGTTTGTAGATGTTTCCTTTCAGCCCCTGGAAGATATTTCACCATTTTCTGGTTTCTATTTTTCTTGTGTGGTCAATTGTCACTTTCATTATCATCCTCTTAAAGGTGGTGTGTCTCTTATTTGCTAGCTGACAAAAGATAGTTCATTGAAAAGGGAACCAATGAAATAAATCTATACAAAATATTTTTTAAACACACAAATGGCCTGTGAAGGTGGCTCAGTGGTAGAGTGCTTGCCTTGTATGCATGAGGCCCTGAGTTCTATGCCTCAGCACCACATAAGCACATAAAACCAGAAGTGGTGCTGTGGCTCAAGTGGTAGAGCACTAGCCTTGAGCTGAAGAGCTCTGGGACAGCACCCAGGCCCAGAGTTCAGGCCCATGACCAATCAAACACACACATACACACACACACACACACACACACACACACACCAATATAAATAGTGTAAAACACTACCATTATGGTGGCTACAACATAAGAACAAGTATTATTAGCAACTTTAAGCCCATTCACTTTAAAATTTAGATTGCAAAAATGTATAAGAAAATGTCATTAAATAAACAGAAACAACAAAGATGCCCTATATACGTCTGTGATTATTGCAGTCAGTAATGAATGAAATCAATGGCCTCATAAAAGAGACTCCAGAGAACTACCTTGTTTCTTCTATGATGTGTGAAATTATCAAGATGTCTTTGTGCTTTATCAATGAGAAAGTGGATCCTCAATAGATGTGAATCTGTCATTGCCTTCCTAGCCTTTGAGCTATGAGAAATAAACTTTTGTTCAGTTTTAAGCTATGAGTTTTTGTTATAGCAGCTAAAATGGAGTAAAACAAATTTTTTCAGAGTTGCAGAACAGTAACACATCTCAACTTATCAGCATAATGTTGATACCAAACTCTGATAAGAATACTTCAAGAATAAAAATTCATTGCCAATTTCCACCATAAGTATCTTAAATTTTAAGTAGAGTACTAGGAAATCAGATCTCTGATATAAAAGAAGGATAATCTATCACAACTAACCTAGGTAGTTTGGCTTAAATTTTAACCACTGCAAGATTTGTTAAAGATAAATGACTGTTATGATATTAAGTAGAAGAATAAAATTCATATGATCATGTAAACAGAAAAATATCTGAAAAATTCAGCAACTTTTGTGGTTTGAATTTGAAATGTCCCTACGGGTTCATGTGTTAAATCTTTTGACTCCAGGTGATAGTACTATTTTGAAGAAGCAATGGAAATAGGGGAGTTGGAGTCCAGGTAGAAAAAGCAGTTCCCTGAGGGGATGCCTTTGAAGGTTTTTAATGATCCATGGACCCTTACACTCTCTGCTTCCTATCTACCATAAGTAATTTATGCCCTCCATATGCTCTGCCACCATGATCCTCTGCTGTACCACGGGTCCTTTAAGTTGTTTTCTAGGGCATTTTGTCCACAGCAATGAAAAATAATAATATGATGTTTTTTAAGAAATCCAGGAAATTAGAAAAAAGAAGGAAACTTCCTTAATCTGATCATCTCCTTTAAAAATGAATCAGACAATATATTTCATATTAAAGATTAAAAATTCAATTTCTAAGATCAAAAATAAGATATTATCATCATTATCACTTAGAGTAGTATCATGATAGAAAATAAAATAACTATTTTTAGAAATAAAATAAGGAAAAACAAACATTACTTGGTGAAAGCATCTCAAAATATGTCAAAAATCTACCTTATATAAAATAGTACAAATATGGATATATAACATATGTAACATATTTATATATAAGCATATATATGTGGATAATATATTAATATTAATAACACATTAATATACATTAATATATTCTTACCTAAATATATAATTCTAAATCTAAATATATTACATATTAATATATCACAAAACATATTAGTATTTTAAATATATAACATATTTATATATAAGTATATAAATGTATATATAATTAATGCTATTCAACAGTGGGAGTTTGCCTGAGGCCAAGCAGGAGCCACCTGACAGGCTTGAGCAAGCCCAAGGCCAAACATACATCACCCAGTGGATGCGATTGAGCCAGCCTAGCGCCAAGCACACAGCAGCATGGGGCCAAGAGCCCACCAGTCTAGTGCCACAAGTCCCTTACTCCATGGGAAGTGGATGCCATCCAGGGACAGAGAAGGTGCTACCCTGGGATTACAGAGTGGGAAAAATCTCCTGCACTGCCCTGTGAGAGTCCTCCAAGGCCCAGGTTTGTCCCAATACAGGATTCTGGTGAACACAACTTTCCATTAAAACATAGTGGGAACCTACATCTTCCTCTCCCTTCACCCTGCACCTTCACAGGGCTCAAATGAGATCCAGGCGCTGGAATGCTGCTCCCAGCCCCTCTGGAAATAGACACAGTCCAGAGTTTGGGCCAGAATGAGCCCCCCACTATGACTAGTGGGAATCTGTCTATCCCAGATACAGAACCGGGCACTAGACTGCTGTGTGCCACATAATGGGAACATATCACTGGTCATAAACCTAGCAGAACACCAGACCATTCCACACACCACAGAACACCAACAACTGGCCAGGACACATTATACTACTTGCATCACCCAGAGTTGAATATTGCCTAACACAAAATCTGACAGAGATCCATCCTGTGAATCACACTCCACCACCATACTTCACAACCTGGACAATCCCTGAACCCAAATGTGAAAATCACAACAAAAGATTACAAAATTCATGAATCAAATCAACAAACCAAATCCAAAAGCCAACAACAATCCAGGGAAGAACCTTAGTAAGAGGGAAAGAGAAAAGATGGAGGACAAAAGAAACATCAAAGAAATTATGAGAGAATTGGCTGGGAAAAAAAGAGAAGATATCCAAAAACAAATTGAAGAATAAGAAGGAAATGACAAAGAACATACAGATAGCCAAAAAAGATACAGAGAGAAAAATAGAAACACTACACACCTCATCATGAGAACTGACCTCCACAAAGAACTTTGAAGCATAAAAGGTTCAATTTCCCTATTGCAAACCACAGCGGAATGGACAGGCACCAGAATAAGTATTCTTTTTGTTGTGGTGGTGGTTTTTTGGGGTTTTTTTTGGGTCCAGTCGTGGGGCCTGAACTCTGGCCCTGGGCGCTGTCCCTCAGCTCTTCAGCTCAAGGCTAGCACTCTACCACTTGAGCCACAGCGCCACTTCTGGCTTTTTTCTTTTTGCTTATGTGGTGCTGAGGAATCGAACCCAGGGCCTCAGGCATGCAAGGCAAGCACTCTACCACTGAGCCACCTTCCCAGCCCAGCATAAGTATTCTTATGGAAAACAGAGTACCAGACTTGAGGATAAAACAGAGGAATTAGAAGAAAAAAAATCAAAGACATGGAAAAAATACTCAGAACATAACAAAGAGAAATCCAAGAATTGCCAGACTAAGCCAAAAGATCAAATTTACACATAATTGGGATCGATGATGGGGAACAATTCAAAACTAAGGGCATTGAAACCTATTCAATTTCTGTTATGAAAAGTTCCCCAATATTTAGAGAAAAATCTCACCCACCTGACAGAGTCATACAGAACCCCCAGGAGATAGGATCCAAGAAGAAATATTCCTAGACACATGATAGTGAAAACATTGTATTTTAAAACACAAGGAATTAGCCAGGCACTACTGGATCATGCCTGTAATCCTAGCTACTTAGGAGGCTGAGATCTGAGAATCACAGTTCAAAGCCACAGAAGTGTTCCCATGAGACTTTTATCTCCAATTAACCACTCAAAAAACCAGAAGTGGTGCTGTGGCTCAAGCTGTAGAGTGCTAACCTTGAGCACCAAGAGGTTCAGGGACAGTGCCCAGGCCCTGAGTTCAAGCCCTACAACAACAACAACAAAAAAAAAACCAATCCAATGAATTGATATTAAATGCAGCAAAATCAAAGAAGGAGCTATATTGCAATGGAAGGAAGATCAGAATCCTGCAGAATTCTCCATACAAACTCTCAATACCTGGAATGGTATAATTTATGTCCTGAAAATCAACAACTGCCAACCCAAACTGGTATACCCAGCGAAGCTATCATTTACAACTGACAGTGAAACTAAAACCTTCCATGACAAACAAAAATTAAAGGAATTCCTGAACTCTAAACCAGCATTACAAAGAATACTAAAGGGAAGCAAACCATCTGAAGAAAATAATGAAAGTCGGCTGGGAAGGTGGCTCAGTGGTAGAATGCTTGCCTTGCATGCATGAGGCCCTGGGTTCGATTCTTCAGCACCACATAAGCAGAAAAAGCCGGAAGTGGCGCTGTGGCTCAAGTGATAGAGGGCTAGCCTTGAGCTGAAGAGCTGAGGGACAGTGCCCAGGCCCAGAGTTCAGGCCCACAACCAACAAAAAAAAAGAAAAGAAAAGAAAACAATGAAAGTCAAGGAAACATATTAGACAAAATTCACTAGAAGACCAGTTTAGTAAGTACAGGAAAGGGAAAGAAGCAAAATACAGGAAATCAAGAAAATGGCAGGTAACATGACACATCTCTCCATAATAACCTTAAACATTACCAGACTCAATTCTCCAACCAAAAGAAGTAGAGCAGCAGATTTTATTAAAAAATAAGATCCATCCATTTGTTGTCTCCAAGAGATACAGTCAAAGATAAAAATAAATTCCAAGTGAAGGGGTGGAAAAAACATCTTTCATGCAAATGCATCCTGCAAGAGGGCAGGAATAGCCATATTGGTATCTGATAAGACAGAGTATTCACTATAGTCAGTATGAAGAGACAAGAAAGGAAATTGCATATTAATAAAAGGAATGATCCATGAAGAGGAACTCACAATGGTCAATATTTATGCATAAAAAATGGAGCACCTAAATACGTTAAACAAATGCTTTTGGTCTTACAAAACATGATAGACCCAAACACAATAATAGTGGGATATTTTAATACTCTGCTCTCACCAAAGGACAGGTTAACCAAACAAAAGATAAGCAAATAGGCCTCTGAACTACATGACACCATAACCCAAATGGGCTTAACAGATATCTACAGATTATTCTACCCAACAACAACTCAATTCACGTTCTTCTCAGCAGCACATGGAACATTCTCCAAAACTGATCATATCATAGGACACATAAAGAACCTAAGCAAATGCAAGAGGATTGCATTCTATCTGACCATAGGGGAAGCAAATTAGTTTTCAACAATAAAACATATTGAAAAAAAACCAACACATGGAGACTTAATAACACACTACTGAATAACACCTGGATCACAGAAGAAATTAAGGAAGAAATTAGAAAGATCTTACAATCCAATGAAAATGAAAATGTCACACTAGAACCTCTGGGATATAGCAAAAGCAGTGCTGTAAGTTCATACATAAAGAAAACAGAAACAGCTTGAGTAAATAACCTCATGATGCAATGAAATCTGCTAGAAAATAAGAACAAACAAAACCAAAAACTACTAGGATGGAGAGTATAGTAAAGCTTAGGGCAGAAATGAATGAAATACGTAGTAAAAAAATAAAAATAAAAATGAAACAAAAAGCTTTTTAAGTTAATAAAATTGACAGACTACTAATGAGATTGATGAAGAAGAGGTGAGATTCAAATCAATAAAATCAAAGAAACCCAAATGATTATAAAAGACTACTTTTCAAAACCTATAATCAAAAAAGAAGGAAAACTTAGCAGAAATGGACAAATTGTAGAGACATACAAACTGCCTAAGCTGAACCAAGAAGATAAACCAGTTAAACAAGCCAATAACATGAAACAAGATTGAGGAAGTAATCAGAAGTCTTCCACAAGGAAAAGCCCAGGCTCGGATGGATTCACTGATGAATTCTCTAAGACTTTTAAAAATGAACTAACACCAATACTCCTCAAGCTTTTCCATGAAATACAAACAGAGGGAGCAATTCCAAACTCAGTCTATGAAGCCAAAACCAGGTAAGGATCCAACAACAACAACAACAAAAAAAAAGAGAACTGCAGACCAATTTTTCTGATGAACACAAATGCAAAACTCTTCAAGAAAATACTAGCCAACAGAATACATAAACAAATTTTAACTATATATTATGACTAAATAGGCTTCATATCACAGACTTAAGGCTGGTTTAAGATATACAATCAATAAATGTAATTTCACCATGCAACAGAGCCAAAGACAAGAACCACATGATCATCTCAATTGATGCAGAAAATTCTTCAACAAAATAAAACATCTAGCCTTGAAAATATGTTAAGTGATATTTATAAGATTATGTCTTTGTTGCCTTGTATGTCCCTCCCCCATGGTATAACCCCTGCTTTCACTATATTATGATGTTGGTATATGTGGAGGGGAAGGGAAAAAACAAATTGTTAAAACAGGGATACAGGAGGACCCATTGCAACAGTGAGATGTACAAGTCGTTATGTCGAAAAATGAACTTTACAACTTTGGTGGTGGGGAACGGGGGGGGGGGCAGGATACGGAGGGATGGGAAGGGGAAACAAAGCAGGAGGCTACAATGCTTGATAAGAAATGTGCTCATTATCTTACCCATGTAATTGTAACCCCTCTGTACAGTATTTTCACAATAAAATATATTAAAAAAATAAAACATCTATTCATGTTAAAAGCTTTGGAGAAGCTAGGATAGAAGGAACGTTCCTTAAAACAATAAAGGTGGGGCTGGGAAGGTGGCTCAGTGGTAGAGTGCTTGCCTTGCATGCCTGAGGCCCTGGGTTCAATTCCTCAGCACCACATAAGCAAAAAGCAAAAAGCCAGAAGTGGCGCTGTGGCTCAAGTGGTAGAGTGCTAGCCTTGAGCTGAAGAGCTGAGGGACAGCGCCCAGGCCCAGAGTTCAGGCCCCACGACCAGACCCAAAAAAACAAAAAACAAACAAACAAAAAAAACAATAAAGGCTATATATGACAGACCAACAGCTGACATCATATTGAATGGGGAAAAACTAAAACCATTTCCCCTAAAATTGGGAGCAAGGCAAGGATGTCCATTCCTTTTCAATATAGTTCTGGAATTCCTAGCCAGACCAAGAAAGCAAGAAAAGGACATAGAGGGATTCACATAGGGAAAGAAGAAATCAAATTATCCCTATTTGCAGATGGCATGATCTTATTCCTGAAGGATCCAAAAAACTCCATTCCCAAACTCCCAGAGCTGATCAATCACTTTGGAAAAATAGCAGGATAAAAAATTAACCCACAAAAATCAGTAGCCTTCCTGTATGCCAACAATGTATAAACAAGCAGAAAGGGAAATCCTGGAAACAACTTCATTCACAGTAGCCTCAAAAAAAAAGACATAGGAATTAACCTAACCAAACATGGAAAAGATTTCTATAGGGAAAACTATAAAAAGCTGAAGAAAGAAATCAGAGAGAAAACCAGGAAATGGAAAGACCTTCTATGCTCATGGATTGGTAGAATTAATATTGTGAAAATGGCCATACTGCTAAAAATGATATACAAATTCAATGCAATCCTCATCAAAATCCCAATGACATTCTTTACTGAGAATGATCCAAAAATGCATATGGAACAACAAAAGACCTAGAATAGCCAAAGGGAAAAAAAAGCAATGATTTTTTTTGTGGTAGCACAATACCAGACCTCAAACTCTACTACAGAGCCAAAATAAAAAATAACAAAAACAGCTTGGTATTGGCACCAAAGATCAAAGAAATAGATGAAAAGATACAGAAATAAAACCATATACTTACAGTTATCTGATATTTGATAAGGGAGCAAAAGACATACAGTGGAAAAAAATAGCATTTTCACCAATCAGTGTTGGGAAAACTGGGCATCTATATGCAGAAAACTAAAAGCGGATCCCTGTTTGTTACCATGCACTAATTACAATTGGATCAAAACCTCACCATCAGATCCAAAACTTTGAAACTTCTGCAAGAGAGAGTAGGAGAAACATTAGAACTTATAGGGATAGATAGTAACTTCTTTAATAGAGTTCCAGGGGCACAACAGATAGGAGATAGACTGAACAAGTGGTACTATATCAAAATAAAAATTTCTGCAAGCTAAGGACATAGTCACTAAACTTGAAAGACAACCACCAGAATGGTTAAAATATCTTTTTTTTTAAGTGTGAAAATACTGTACAGAGGGGTTACAATTACATGAGCAAGGTAATGAGTACATTTCTTATCAAGCATTGTTGCCCCCTCCTTTGTTTCCCCTTACCATCCCTTCCCATCTCCCCCCCTCAGCCCCCCTCCCGGTAAAATATCTTTACCAGAAACACATCAGAAAAAAAAGCCTAATATTCAAGGAGCTCAAGAAACTAACCCCTCCCAAATCTAATAAGCCAATCACTAAATGAACAAGGGAGCTAAGGAGAGACTTCTCAGAAGAAGAGGTAAGAATGGCAAAGAAACACATAAGGAAATGCTCATCATCCCTGGCTATAAAGGAAATGTGATTCCATCTCACCCCAGTAAGATTGGCCAGTATTTTGAATTCAAACAACAACAAATGTTTGTGGGGATGTGGAAGAAAAGAACCCTTCTGCAGTGTTGGTGGGAATGTAAACTAGTAGAACCACTTTGGAAAACAATCTGGAGGTTCCTCAAAAAAACTAAACACAGACTTACCCTATGACCCAGACATTCCACTCCTGGGCATCTACATTGAACATCATGAGCCAGAATATGATAATGACACCTGCACATCCATGTCCACTGCCGCACTATTCACAACACCCAAGATATGGAAACAGCTCAGATGCCCCACAATAGATAAGTAGGTCCAAAAAATGTGGTACCTGTACACAGTGGAATTTTATACAGCCATTAGAAAGAACAAAACAACGTCATTTGAAGGGGATGGATGGAACTAGAACAAATCTTGTTAAGTGAGGTGAGCCAAGCTAGAAGTGACAAAAGGTGCATGCTCTCTGATATGCAGAAATTAGTTATAAACTGCACTGGGATATGACAACTTATATAGGATTCTAGATACACACAGTCAGACCAAAAGAAGACACTCGTAGGAGAGAAACACAAAGGTGCAATGCCTAAGTGCTTCTTCATATTTATGTAAAATAATATACCTTCTGAAACAAACTCCAAGATATGGAAACAAGAGACCTATTTGATCTGTTTTTAGCTTTTGATGGTTCTGTCTTCTTTACCTTACATATGGTATATTCACACACATACGTATGTGTGTGTGTGTATATATATATATATATATACACATATATATGTGTGTGAATATATATATATATATATATATATTTATATCTTCAGGAAGGTGGGAGGGAGGAACCATAACTTGAGGGGAAAAGGGGGAAAAAGAAGTGGAGCTCACTGGACACTGATGAAAGTGAATGATACAACTCATGGGTAGTGATGGGCTAGGAGATGGGGGTGAGGGACTGGGAGAAAATGAGGGAAGAAAAGACACTGTATAAAGGAAAATGCACTCATTACCTGATTTTTGTAATTGTAATTCCTCTGTACATCACCTCTATAACAACAATAAATTATTTTTTAAAAAAAGAAACCCAAAGGGCTAAAAATAACTAAGTTAAACGTGAAGCAGAATAATGAGCAAACTTACTCAATGGCATTATCAATACAAATTTAAAGCTGTATATTTAGCACAGAATGGTATAAAAAAAGACAAATTGAGTGGTGAAATAGAACTAAGAGTTAGGAGACAGAAAAATGTTTTCTTTCATTTGGTCTACAATAAAGGGAACACCTCAGAATTCATAGTGAGAAAGGATGGGCTTTTACTACCATTGTCCAGAGGGTGAACCTGTGTCCAGCTATTAGTGCTGTGTATATAGAATATCCAACTGGATTGACACACATGCAAAATGAATCCTGACTTCTACATTATATCATGTTCAAAACATGGTATCAGGTGATTTAAGATCTGTATGCTTAAGAAAAAGAAAGCTTCCAGAACTACAGCAACCCCTAACCAGATGTGGCTATTTATATTAAGTTTAATTAAAATCAGTATCACTAGTCATTTAGGTTGTTTGACTATATTTCAAATGCTCAGTAATGAGTTCAAGCCCAGTACTGGCACTGGCACACACACACACAGGCACACACACACACACACACACACACACACACATACACACACACATCTCAAACACACGCACAGCAAGAAGGAATGAGTTTTGAAAAAACAGCAAATATTTCTATAGAATATTATAGTGTAAAATCAAGTTTATCTTTATAAACAAAAAAGATCAAGTAGAGAAGAATGTGTACTATATGGAACAGTAGATGTTAAAATACTTTACCTATATCTTCTTTATAAATTCATCTAGAATCATGTGAGCATTTCAGAGTTATAAAGAAAATAAAAACAAAAGCAAGCCCTAAATTTAAAGGCAACTTGAAACAAATGAGCCTAACTATTGTATCTAATTGGTGACTGTATACTATTCCAGAAAAAAATATTCAAAAATACTTTAAAATAATCAAATGCAGTAATTTTACTTTATATGTCTATGGTAAATACACCTTATAAATAGAAAGAATGGCAAAAATATTATAACCATAGTTAGTTCAGTGCTAGTTTGGTATCTAACAATTGTTTGAGTATGTATGGTTAATTATGCTAGGTAAGTTAACAATGATTGTAATTTGGTTAAGAGAAATGAGATACAATTATAAAACTGATGAAGAATCAATCTTAGCATGTTGAACTTGATGTCAATTAATATGAATTTGTGATATATCTCATATTTTTAAATGAATATCCCTTAATTCATTAAGCAAAAATACTTAGAAACACTGATGGATTATGTAAAATAACATTCCTACTGTCCAAATTATGTCGCTAAATATAATCTCCGATCAATAATAATTGAAGGGCTCTTAAAGAATGACTAATTCTAGACCTTCAGGAGGAAATGTACACAAGATATCATGGACATCTTGTCATACCAGAAAGCAAGGGAAGACTACTAAATGCATGTGGGAAAGATTCAGAATATCACCACGGAGGAAAACTAGTTTTAGAGTACAGAAATTCCCAGTATTGTTTCTGCAATTTTGTATGAATATACAATTACTTCAAAAGAAACTGTTTAAGATACAAAGATTCAGTAGACAATCTAAACAGAACTCTATTTAGCAAATCTAGCTTAAATGAAGCATTAAAAAATTAATAATTGCAATGTTTTGCACCATACCAAATAAGCTTAAGTTGGAGGTTTTGTTGTTGTTTATGTGGTACTGAGGAATCGAACCCAGGATCTCATGAATGCTAGACAAGCACTCTGCCACTAAGCCACATTCCCAGCTCCAAATTGGAGATTTTGATACGTTTAAAAAAAAAACAACTGGTTGTTCATGCCTGTGATCCTAGCTACTTAGGAGGCTAAGATTTGAGGACCCAAGTTCAAAACCAGCTTGAGTAGGAAAGTCTGTGAGACTCTTTTATCTAATAAACCACCAAAAAGCTGAAGCTGAGCTATTATTTAAGTGCTAGCCTTAGCAAAAAAAAGCTCAAAGACAGTGCTTAGTCCCTGAGTTCAAGCCCCAGAACCAACACACACACACACACACACA
>NW_012267266.1:2709248-2727868 GCF_000151885.1 Dipodomys ordii
GCAAGGCAAGCGCTCTACCACTGAGCCACCTTCCCAGCCCAACTTCCACCTTCTTAACACTGAAAACTTTCTGATGATATCTGTGGTAGTGTGAAAAAAATGTGATTTTTTTTTGTATTGCATACTAACATGCATCCACATTTGAAAGATCTGCATAGCTCAGTGAGCCAATGTTTTCCAAAGGATCAATAAATCTGACTTTGGAAAATTACATAAAGGAAAGCCCCAATACAACACACACACACACACACACACACACACACACACCACAAATGAGATAGTCATACCACTGTAAGGATGAAAATTAAAGAAATTAATAATACAAAATATTACAAGGATTTAGAGTATGTAGAACTCTCAAATGCTGCTGGTGGGAGAGCAAATTGGTCCAACTAATTTGGAAAAATGTTTTTAGCATCTATTAAAACAGAAATCTTATCATCAAGTAGTTCCCACTACGAATTCTACAGCTAACAGAAATGCAAAATACATGCAACAAAAGACATGAGAAGGAATTCTCACAGCAGAATTGTTCATGATAGCAAGAAAAAAATGAGACTAAGTTAATAAATAGGAAAAATAAATTATAATCTATTTATATAATAATGTTATTGGGAAATTTCACAGATGAACTGTAATCCATACCAGTATGGATGAGTATACAAATACAATATAAAGAAAAAGAAATCCAACATAAAATAAAGATACCATATGATTATATGTATGCTTAATATGGTTAATATATGCCATATATTGAAATTCACATTTAAGAAGGGAGTCATAAGAGGGGAATGTTTGAGGTGCTGGCAATGTTTGGCTTCTTTTTTTCTAAACAAACTTTAATATGTTACAATTTATATAAAATTATCCACTTAATACATATCACTGAACTTTAACAAGCATATATACCTATATAACCACAACTAAAAGGCATAAAATATTTCTGTCATGTAGGCACCAATGGCTCATGCCTGTATTCCTAGCTACTCAAGAGGCTGAGAGCTGAAGGATCATGGTTTAAAGCCAAATTATCTTTAATTAAGCATTAAAAAGGCTGGAAGTGGAGCTGTGGCTCAAATGGTAGAGTGCTACTTTGAGCAAAAACAGCTCAGAGACAGCATCCAGACCATGAGTTCAAGCCCCAGAACCAGGAAATATATATTTCCATTATTCCAACAAATTCTCTTGAATTTTAATTTGTTCAGTAGTGGTTACATAATTGTGTTGGCTTTTGATTCATCAAGGTGTGCATTTTTGATATATGAATTTTTGTGTATTCTGCTTCAATTAAACTTTTTGAAAATAAGATTTGTTTGGGTAGCGAATTCCATGTTTACTTTAAATTTTACAGCCTTAACTACATACACCACAAATGATAAAAACAAAAATCCTGGGGGCTGGGAAGGTGGCTCAGTGGTAGAGCACTTGCCTTGCATGCCTGAGGCCCTGGGTTCGATTCCCGAGCACCACATAAGCAAAAAGAAAAAAGCCAGAAGTGGCGCTGTGGTTCAAGTGGTAGAGCACTAGCCTTGAGCTGAAGAGCTGAGGGACAGCACCCAGGCCCAGAGTTCAGGCTCCACGCGGGGACCCAAAAAATAAAAATTAAAAAAAAATCCTGGTGATCAATATGCTGACCAAGAAACTAGAAGACAACGAGCAAATGGAGAGTGATATGGGAAAGGGTAGCAATTAGCTGAAAAATAATTATAGAGAGCAAATATAAAAGAAAAAGAACTCAAGAATCCAAAAGGTAGCCTTGAAAAAGCTAAAATAACTAATAAACTACTTCCAAGGCCAGTCATTTAAAGAAGGGACAATAATCCATATTGAAAAGGAGTTAGCACTACAAATCCTGCAGATGTGAAAAATACCACAAGAGGACATTATGAAAAACTTCATTCCCAAATATCTGAAAGTTTGTATGAAATAAACACAGTCACATTTATAGAAATTAAACATGGAAAATAAAATTGTGAATAATTCTATTACTAATAAATTTAATTTTCTGATTTAAATTTTCTCACAAAGAAGACTTTAGAAAAAGAGAGCTACGCTAATGAATTCTACAACTATTTAAGAAAAGCAGGAAGTGGATATTTGTCTCAAGTGGTAGAGTGTGTGGTAGAGTGCTAGCCTTGAGTGAAAGAGCTCAGAGACAGCATCCATATCCTGAGTTCAAGCCCCATGACCAAGAAAAAATAAAGCAAGAAAAACATCACCAATCTTAAACACTGACAGATATTAGAGAAAAGCAGATAGAGATGAAAATAGGAAGAGAGAAAATCTAACTAGTTTAACAGGGCCAGCATAACCTAGATAATAAACCCTGAAGATAAAAGAAAATGACAGCTGGAGGCATGGCTCAAGTGCATGTAGAAAGCATGAAGGCTTGAATTCAAACCCCTGTACTGGCAAGAGGAAGGGAGGAAAAGGGAGGGGAGGGGAAGGATGAGAGGATGGGAAGAGAGGGCAAACAAATCTTAATTGATAAACATAGTTTCAAAAACCCCACTGTTAAAATGTGTGTGTGTGTGTGTGTGTGTGCGCGCGCGTGTGTGTACACATGCACATGCACATTCATGAGCCATTGGTCATGGGTCTTGAACTCAGGGCATATATGCTGGCCCTATACATTTTTTTGCTCAAGGCTAGTACTCTACCACTTGAACCACAACTCCATTTCCAGTTTGGGGGAGTGGTGGGAGCTTGGTATTTAACTGGAGATAATACTCTCAACAGACCTTCCAGTCTTGGACCGCTTCAACATGATCTTCAGATCTCAGCTTCCTGAATAACTAGGATTACAGGAATGAGCCACAAGCACCTCACTTAAGATGACTTAATTTGTTGTTTGTACTCACTGTCAACCTCATTTTGAGTTTAAACAAAACAGCTGCAATCTTTGCTTTAAGATTTTAAAGGATAACTACAATGTGCCTGGATCCAGACAGTACATCTCTGACGATATGTCATTAGGGAGCCTCTATAGAAACCGAACATATGTAGATGACAACCAGATGGCTCGAGGAACAGCCAAGAATTTAGGATGGAATGGAAAGAAGGTTTTTTTTCTCTCTCGGCAGAACACAGAGAATGTGATTATATACTCTCATTCCAAACAGGTTCCCGATGGATATATAATGCCCTTCTGAGTTTATAGTGTGCTAAGAAAATTATTGTCCTAATACCTCTATATGAAATTAGAGGTATTATTAAAATTATTGTCCTAATATCTCTAATTTCATATGTACAGTTTAAAAGAGACATGTAATTTATTTATATTCTGAGCCTTCTTTTATCCCATCAATTAAAATTGTAAGTGTTCACCTTTTATCAATCATTGTTAGTTTTTTTTAAAGATTTACTCTAACATATCCTTATATTCCATAATACTTTCAGTCAGGATCCTAGACTTTGTTCCATATTCACTTGATGTCTTGACAAATATTGTGATATTCACATACTATCCAAATGAGCACTGAATTTAGTCTACCTTCATTCCAACTCAGCTAAGTGAATTTAGTCTCTGGATTATTATTATTTGCCTTTGAATGCTGCAAATATTAAAGACAACAAAAATCAATAGGTCACTGGCATTATCAGACATATTGTCAATACTTTCCCACTCATATGTTTCCCAAATATTGCTTTTCTGTCTGTCCACTCAAATTATAATAGTATCTTCCTTTCCTTTTTACTGATTACAAAAATATTATTATGTTGTATAAATGAGTCTTTTAAGCCAACTATATTTCACATGCATGCAAGCTTCCTTAGTTACAGCACTCTAATAATTTTTTAAAGTGTGGCCATCAGTTTCAAAGTTAAAAATCGATGTAAGAAAATATCTCAGTATCCTATGGAAAGTTTGTTCGAGGAATATGTGTTAACAAATAAAACACCTTGATTACCAAAATATTATACTAGATAAAAACTGACATTGCAAAGGGGAAAAATCCATATTCTATATAGCATGGAAAAATTAGTTTAATGCTTGAACAATACTACATTCATATAACATTGGTATTGCAAATTATAATTCTCGTATGGAATATTTTTGTCAGTCATGGGGCTTGAACTCAGGGCCTAGGTGCTCAGGTCCCTGAGCTTTTTTGTTCAAATCTAGTGTTCTACCACTTTGAGCCACAGATTCACTTATGGTTTGGTTATTTGGAGCTAAGAGTCTCATGGATTTTCCTGTCCAGACCGGTTTTGAAACATGATTCTCAGACCTCACCCTCCTGAGTAAACTGTAAATCTGAGGATTACAGATATAAGCCATAATGCCCAGCTTATATGCAATTTTTAATGCTGTTTCTCATGCATTTTGCTACATTAACATATATTATCTAAAAATTGCTACAATAACAATTTTTAAAATATTTATAAAAGTAATTCATTGTTAATATACATAATACATTTAAGCTAAAATGAGAGAACTTAAAATTTGAGTAAAATATTAACATGCATCAATGAGCTAAAAAAAGCTGAATGAGAGTATGAGGCTCTGAGTTCAAGCTTCAGGACCAGCCACAAAAATAAATATATAAACAAACATGTATCAACATGGTCCTATGAATAGGCATATATAATCATTGTTTTATAAATTGTTTAATAAAATTCAAATAACAAATGTTTTATTCCTAGATAGTTTTATTCCTAGAATTTGGTATACTATGACAAGTATTCCTGGCTAAAGAATCAAGATTAGGAAAAAAAGCATCAAGATTGGAACAAAATGAAATTAAGTAAGAGAAAAAATAATAAATGTCTGTATGAAGTACAAATGCCCTCAGTCCACTGAAGTTATTTCACTCACATTTTTAAAAATAATTACCTGTTCCATAAAAAAATAACAAGCCGGGCTGGGAAGGTGGCTCAGTGGTAGAGCGCTTGCCTTGCATGCCTGAGGCCCTGGGTTTGATTCCCCAGCACCACATAAGCAAAAAGAAAAAAGCTGAAAGTGGCGCTGTGGATCAAATGATAGAGCGCTAGCCTTGAGCTGAAGAGCCGAGGGACAGCGCCCAGGCCCAGCGTTCAGGCCCCACAACTGGACCCCCCAAAAAAAACCAAAAAACAAAAAAACAAGCCAGTAGGCCACCTGAAAGTATAGTATCAATGAAGCTGGAAAATGATAGGGCAACCAGGAGAATGGAACAGCATAATAGTCCTGTATAAACGGCATATGTTACTTTATCATTCATATAAGTTTAAAGATGGAATGAAAAGAGAGGCATTTTTCTCTAGTGTTAGCCATATTTTTCCTTTTTCAATTTTTTGTTATTATAAAGGTGATGTACAGGTGTTACAGTTACAAAAGTCAGGTAGCGAATACATTTCTTTTTGGACAATGTTACCCCTTCCTTCACTCTCAGTTTTTCCCTTCCATCCCCACCAAGAAATTGTATAGTTCATTTTCAACATAATGTCTAGTGAGTACTCTCTGCTGCATTTATTCACCCTTTGTCCCTCCATGTCTGTGTCTCCCCTTACCCTCCTAAAGACATACAAATGATTAAATAAGACAAAAAAAGAAAATGAAAACATCAGCAAAGAAAAAAATCTTTTCTCATTTTCTGGAGTTCATTTCAATAAATATTATTTTGTACGATCAGAGGCATATAAGCATTTTGCCTTTGTGTTTCTCTCCCAAGATTATCCTCTTTTGGTCTCACTGCATGTGAATTCCTAGAGTCCTGTATAATTTATCATGTCAGTGTATTTTAAATCTAGCTTTTACATATGAGAGAAAACATGCACCACTTTTCTCTCTGAGCTTGGCCTACCTCAATTAACATGATTTGTTCTAGGTCTATCCATTTCCCTGTAAATGACATAATATTATTCTTTCCAATGGCTGAGTAAAATTCCATTGTGTATATATACCATGTTTTTTAGATCCACTCATCTATTGTAGGGCAGCTGGGCTGGTTCCATAACTTGGCTATTGTGAATAGTGCAGCAGTGAACATGGATGTGCAAGTGTCTTTTTGGTATTCTGGCCTGTGATGCTCTGGATATATGCCTAGGAGTGGTATGGCTAGGTCAGTTATTTTTTCTTTTAATTTGTTACTTTTCTCTTCAAGAGTTATTGACCTGCCTATGACTTACTTATATTGTCTTTTGTGGTAAAAATGTGTTTCTCAAATAGTCCCTGACTTCCAAACTTCACTGGTGGTCTTATCACTAGTATTCTCCAAGTCAGAATACCAGTGATGGTATTTTCATATTTATTTGTTACACAAGGCAAAAGGAAGGAAGGGAAGGAAGGAAGGAAGAAAGGAAGGAAGAAAGGAAGGAAGAAAGGAAGGAAGGAAGGAAGGAAGGAAGGAAGGAAGGAAGGAAGGAAGTGAGAGAAGGGAGGAAGAGAGGGAGGGAGAGAATCTGATTGATAGGGAAGATGTTAAATTATGTCAAGGGCTTTGTACTTGAAATGTGAACAATGGGGTGAATCACTTTTCTCCTTTAAAATTAACTGAACTTCTGTAAGTAGCATTCCCTGAAAATATTACTATGAAGTGATGTGTGGTCCTATTAGTTCCTTTATCAACTATAGAACTGGATTCATGTTTAGCTCTAAAATAGAGGCTTTTTCATGCTAGATCTAGTACCAAAAAAAGTTGTTTCAATACTATATGTCATCAGGAAGAAAAAATATCAAAATATATTTGAAAATGGCCACTAAGCAACCATATATACACATGTAAAACAGAAAAGAAAGTTAGTTTTTCTCTGTGTTGAATAATGTTACCACTCAATTCATATATTTGCATATTTATCTGTTTATTCATTCAGAAATCATCTTATATATTTGATTCATGTTAGGTTATATCGTGTGAAAAAGTACTAAGTATACAAAAATAATGGCTGTAAATCTATTATATTTGCAGTGGACATCGTTATTTGAGGGAGAGTAACTCACAATCCACTTTCCCCCTTCATTGCCTAGAATAAAATAAGGAATATTTTATTCCATTTTATCCATGATTTCTTGTATCTATGATTTCTATATAAGGCCAGAAAGTAATCATACAAACTTGTTAATAATGATGTAAAATTTTTGTCCTGACTACAATCATAAATTTTGAATGCCAAAAGCCACTATAGATAAAAGTGAAATACTTGACCACTTCACTCTTTAGTAGATGCATTACTCTCAAATGTGTTAGTTTCTTATTTGTTAAGTCTCCTTGACTTCTAAATAATAAAATTAAATATAAATTGAATGGAAATTGAGTCTACCCTAGAACACAAAATTATTTCTGACATCAAGATTAGTCATCCTTTTTTTAATGAAATACATTAAAAACACAAGATTATCAAGTCCTATATGTAATAGTATCATCTTCTTTATATTAGTACAAGTAGGTGTTTTGAGACATGTTTATGATTTCTATGTATTTACAAAATTCTAATGTGGAGTCATTGGCTGTGTTTTGGAATGCATTCCTCAAAGATTATTTTGCCACATCAATATTCATAAAAAGTATAGGATATAGAGTATGTTGCATCTGATTACATAGTAAATCACTTACAATCCAAATCTATCATAAAGCCTTCTCTGATCCCTTACTTCTCTGCCCAATGTTTTGTCTCTCCCTTTGTAAATGCACACTACAACTTATATATATTCTGTGGTTATTATAACCTTTTATGATGTATAATGGTTTAAATAAATGTTTCCCCATATTTTGCTCATAATATGAGGACTCTTACATATTATTCATTTTTCATTTTAGGTGTCAAAGTGCCTTACACATGTGTTACCCAAGAAAAATCTTGGCACTTTTTTATTTTTAATTTTAGACATCTATGAAATATTATTTTCATTGTTTATAAGTTTTGTGTTTTGCCCTCGTTGCTCAAAAATAAACTATATAAGTTCCTTTTAGGCTAGAACAGTATTCTAATACTTTTATACTCCCAGAATTCTTGGCTAAGAAATGTTCAGTTCAATTGACTAAATGTTATCAATGGTTCATCTACGAAATGTTTCAGAACTCCTAACATCTATCTCCTAGTCAGAGGAATCAAATCCAAAAAAAAAAAAAGTTGCTTACCATGATATTGACATTTGCGTGATCTCCTTTCCTGTTGCGAATCTGAACACAGGATATTGGTATATTCAGTCCTACACCAGTGGCCAGATTTCTCAGGTCAGTAGTGTTATACTCCCCACACAAGAATAAACTATTATTATCAGAACCAAGCCCCAGAGAGGCTCGATAGAGATAGGTTTGAGAAAGTCTCTCAATTGTAGTGACATCTATTGTGGCTGATGTCATGCAAGGATTAGAAGTCATCTTTCTTCCATGCCTCAGATCCTTTGAAGAATGACAGCAGCTCTGAGAACAACAACCCAGGCTCTGTCTCAATTTGGTACACACAACGAAAAGTAAGCATCCCAGAAATAAGAAGGAAATGCAAGCCAAGGCAATTACTAAGTACAGGTTCTGGCCAGAAAGCTGCCCTCCTGGTTCCCACATATCTTCAAAGTCTGGAAGGATCCCAGGGGCAGAGTCACTCAACAACACACCTATAGTAACAGAGGAGGAAAGCGGTGGCTCTCCATGGTCCTGAACCACTACCACCACCTTCTGCTTAACTGCATCTGTGGGAAGAACTAAACGCGCAGTATGAAGCTCTCCCATAATGGCTGAAATACTGAAGAGGGTAGCATCAGAAGCCTGAGAGATGTGGTAGGAGAGCCAAGCATTGGAACCACTGTCTGCATCCTCTGCTACTACTTTTGTGACCAAATGTCCAGTTCTGGCAGAGCGAGGTACAATTTCCACTGGGACAGAGCCATTTCTGGGCAAGGGAAACAAGATGACTGGCGCATTGTCATTCCTATCTATCACAAACAAACTGATGGTCACTGTGGCACTTCTAGGGGGAATGCCACCATCCCGGCCTTCCACTTGAAAGTGAAACCCCCTGAGTTGCTCAAAATCAAAGGAAGTTTTAGCAGTGATAGCCCCACTGGATGGTTCCACTACCACTAAGCTAGAGGCTGACAACCCTTCAGAAATAACATCCAACAGTTCATAAAAGACATGGCCATTCATCCCCAAGTCTGGATCCTCGGCAAACACATAGCCTAAAGAGGCTCCAGGGCCATTATTTTCAGCCACAAAAAGCTCCTGATGTACTTGATGAAAGCTAGGTGTGTTGTCATTCACATCAGAGACTGACACAGTGAGTGTCCTTTGGGTGCTGAGTGGAGGTGTGCCACTATCTGAGGCAGTTATCAGGACCTGGTATTCACTTGTCTGCTCCCGATCCAGAGGCCCATCAGTCAGCAGGCTGTAGTAGTTGTCAAAAGAAGACTTCAACTGAAAAGGACCACTGCTGCTCATGCTACAAATGACCCTACCATTGAGACCAAGGTCCTCATCTTTTACACTAAGAAGAGCAATCACTGTGCCTGGGGTGGCATCCTCAGGTACTGGACTGGAGATAGTCATGAAATCCATCTCTGGGGCATGATCATTCACATCAGTTACTTCCACCAGCAGTTTAGCAGTGCTAGCTAAACTGAAGGCACCTTCGTCTCTTGCTTCTATGTATGCCTCCAGTAGAGTTTCGGGGGGACCCAGCAAAGCGGCTACTCGCACCTCCCCACTTTTTGGATGCACGTGAAAGAGGTGTCTCCGTTCTGCTAGGGTGCTATTACTTAGGGAGTACCAGACTTCTCCATTGGAGCCTTCATCCGGATCGGAGGCCTGAACTTGAAATAACACGGTCCCATTGGATGCAGTCTCTGGAACCCTGGTGTGATACACCGAGCGCTCAAAAACAGGTGCGTTGTCATTTGTGTCCACCACTGTGATGGTTACCTGTGCGTCTCCGGAGCGCGCAGGCAGCCCTCCGTCCTGAGCTGTGAGCACCAGCAGGTGGGTGACACGTTGCTCTCGATCCAGCGCTTTTTCCAACACTAACTCTGGGTATTTGCTGCCGTCAACCCGTGACCCCATCTCTAGGCGGAAGTACTGGTTGGAACTTAGGCTGTAGCTTAGCATGGCGTTGCTTCCCTCGTCAGCATCTTGGGCATTGGGAAGTGTAAAGCGGGCTCCGGGGGTTAGGAACTCTGGGATGTGCAGCTGCACATCGCCAGCAGGGAAGAGGGGGGAGTTGTCATTGGTGTCCACGACGTGAACTCGCATCTTGTAAAGCTCCAGTGGGTCCTCGAACATTAGCTCATAGGTCAAGAAGCAGGCAGCTTTGGTCCCGCACAGCTGCTCACGATCTACTGGCTCTCGAACCACCAGGCTACCGCTCCTAGGGTCCACCCCAAAGTAGGGCTCGCTGTGGCTGGACAGGAAGCGAAAGTTCCTCAAGGGCAGATCAGCCGCCGCCAACTTCAAGTCGGCTGCAACGTTGCCTACAGCGACACCCCGTTCCGTCTCCTCCAAGACTGAGTACTCCAGCTGTCCAGCGGCAGCGCCAGAGGAGACCCACAAACAGAGAACAGCCACTCCCCAGCCCACCATCCTTCCTTTGGGTGCCCACGCTCCACCAGAGATGAACCTGGGACCATGCTCCGGGCTCCCGGAGAGCACACGCCACGGCGGACAGCAGGCTCCGAGGAGGACTAGAAAGGCAGCGGCCGCCGACGATCCGTCTCCGGAATCTCGGGGAATCACCTCGGGCTGGCCAGCGGGCGGCAAGCTTGGTTTGCTGGACTGAAGGCTGAGCCGCCGTCTGGGAACTTGGAGAGCGCCCGGCGCGGAGGAGCGCAGTGCCGCCTAGGGGCGCAGAGCGGAGGTGCACCGCCGGGGCAGGGAACCGGGTCTCCCCGGGCCGCTCCTCGGCATCTCCGCCCGCGGCCCTGGCCACCAGCGCCAGACGGGACTAGGAGAAACTAACTCGTCTGTTCTTTTTCTAGGCCAACGCCCTCAGAATGGCCGGGGTCTTAACTTCCACAGCCTGTCTCTGAAGATTGCTGGGCTCCTCCTGCCAACTACTAGGGAGCAGAACGTGGAGCCCGGGATGCACGGACCCACAGATTCTCCCCACCCATCGTGGCCAGCGAAGCGGGCGAAACTCCGCGGAGGAGCGCGGGGCGGAGGCGAGAGGCGGGACCGTGAGCGCGATCGACCACGCCCTCTGGGCTTAAGGAAACAGGAGCCCCAGAGAACTGAGGGCTGTGGTGCATTCCCCCGCTGGATCCCTAGCCTCTCCGCCGTGGGTTGGAGCATTTCGGAAACACTTTTTTAAAATGAGGAGCCGCGGAGATTCAAATGAGACGACAGGGAGGGGAAGCTCGGGCAATCGTATCCGCTTTCAAATGTACTGGGGTCTGGGGCTTTCTGATGCAGCAGAACCCGCGAGCTCAGCTTTTCTGCGGGACAGACAAGGAGCTGAGTGAAAGAGAACATGAAGGGGTCAATACTAAGACTCAAACTAGCCCCTAACGATGACACGTCCTCAGGGCCTACTTTTCCCAACTCCATTTTTAATCCAGTCTTGGACATGGACACCAAAATAGTAATCAGATCTTTTTTTTTTTTTTTTTTTGCTGGTCGTGGGGCCTGAACTCTGGACCTAGGCACTGTCCCTCAGTCTTCAGCTCAAGGCGAGAGCTCTACCACTTGAGCCACAGAGCCACTTCCGGCTTTTTTTTTCTTTTTGCTTATGTGGTGCTGAGGAACAAGGCAAGCACTCTACCACTGAGCCACCTTCCCAGCCCCAGTAATCAGTTCTTTAAGGAACATCTCTAAACCACAACAAATACCACCAAGTTCCAGCCTATATCCCAGTCGCTTTCTCTGAGAAGTAAGTTAAAGCTGATCTACACTTTTGTTAAACACTGCATTTCTCACTCAAATCCTTTTTCACATTTGTGTAATGTTCAAGGCTCCAAGAACCAAAACATGAAAAACAATAGCTAAACACAGATCAAGGAATCAAAACCCCAGAATATTACATTTTGATTAGAAGATTGACTAAAAGTATTAATTATTGTTAAAACTGGTTGAGGGTGCATGTAGGTTAATTATACAGTTCTCTGGACTTTTGTGTACATTTAAATATATGTGTAATGCAGTCACATGCAATGTACATTATGTTAAAAATGAACTATACAACGGGAGGGTAGGAACGGGAGGTGGAAAATGGGGAAGAACAAAGGAAGGCGTAACATTGAGGAAGAAGCATTGTACTCATTAACTGGGCCCAGGTGGCTCACGCCTGTAATCCTAGCTACTCAGGAAGCTGAGACATGAGGATCACAGTTCAAAACCAGCCCAAGCAGGAAAGTCTGTGAGACTCTTATCTCCAATAAACCTCCAGAAAACCGGAAGTGGAGCTGTGGCTCAAGTGGTAGAGCGCTCGCCTTGAGCTGAAGAGCTGAGGTACAATGCCCAGGCCCAGAGTTCAAGCCCCATGACTGACAAAAGAAGAAGAAGAAGAAGAAGCCTTGTACTCATAACCTGACTTACGGAATTGTAACCCTTTTGTACAACCATTTAGTATGGGGAAAGGGGCAGATCCAACATTGTTTTTTTTTAAATTATATTTTTATTATCTTTAAGTAGTTGTAATTGAGTTTTATCCAACATTCTATTCTAAAGTCAAAAGTGAAAGTGATAACCCCAGGGTTCCACCAAGTGTACTCCCTCTTCCCCAATATCACAAAGCCAACCCCTATCCCTTCCAGAAAACTAGAAGAAACAAGATGCAACATAAGGTGCTATAACAGGCAAATGCCCTCTGACTTATGAATTAAGGAATAAGATAAAAATTAAAGCAAGAAATGGGCCAGCCGTTTAACCAGAGTCATTAAAAGACCTTGTTGGGATGCTAAACAGCCCACAAACATTGAACTTATTTTCATTAGAGTTCAAAACAAAAACATATTATCTGCTTTAGTGCCACAAAATAGCATTTGAACTTTGTCTTAATTTAATGCTGCCTGTCCAGCTAAGTGCTTTAAGATGAAAGAGCATACTTTCCAGTTTTTAATTTGTAGTTGAGGAACTATACCTGGAGAAGTGTGCCTAACTTTTGGAAGGTTAGGTCTGCAGTCAAGCCTTTAGTTTTACCAGGGTTAGAAACTCTGAGCTGCTGACAGCCTATGTGAGCATAGATTATGGTGTGAGAAAAAGATTCTCATTCAGAGAAATCAACATGCAGATATTTATCAAAACTCCTTCACATACTTACCAGGTTTCACTTTCCTTTTTTGCACTTCTCCATTTAAACTGTCACTGGTGTCTACTTCAAAGGATTACATATGTGTCGAGAATAAGTACAGAACACCTACTTAGCAATATCTGTCTTGTCATGAGCATTCCTAACTCTAGAGATAACACTGAATTCTTGTTAAATAAGTTGGACTTTGTCAGAAAGCAACATGTAAGAGAAAAGGCATCTGTTAGCATTATCCCCATCTCCAGCCCTGAGCTCCACCCAGATCTGAGCTCCTCCCTGCCCTAGGGTTCCTAGCAGATAGCCGGCCACTTCCTCTCTGCCCAGACCTACCTGCCCATGCCACTTGCCCTAGACCTACCTGCCACCTGGATAGGGGTGGACTCTATATGCTCACTCTCCCAGGGGAGATATGACCCCTCCAATAAACCTTACAATAATCTTTCTCCTGTGCCTGCCTCCCTCTGTGTGGTCCACTGGGATGGTCATGATGGATCCCAACAATATCCCAAAGATAAAGGCTAAAGATTTTTGCCTTTTGGATAAGATAACCAAATAAACATTAAAATCTTCAGTTAATACAACTTCTCTTCAGTAAACCTTTCATTGCTAATGTTTCATTTTGCCATTTTATGGAATTTCCTCTAGTTTCTCCTAATACAAGTATTTCCAAGATTTCATTTAAAGGTAATATGCTTTAAATTAAAAACATAATCTTAATTTTTGTGTGGTCTCTGTTGTCCAGACTACCATTATAAGGCTCTACCATTAAACTTGCCCTTAAGTTGTAATCCAAGAATTTCTAGTTACATTGGATCAGCTCATAATAGAGATCTCCAAACTAAAGAAAAAAGAGTAAATCCGATACCTACCAAAGAGCTTGTAAGCAAAAAGAAACCATACTTCCAACAAGTTTCCTTTCTGCTTAAGATTATTCCCTAGGACGGGGCTGGGAAAGCAGCTCAGTGGTAGAGTGCTTTCCTCCTCATGCATGAGGCCCTGGGTTCGATTCCTCAGCATCACATAAACAGAAAAAGCCAGAAGTGGTGCTGTGGTTCAAGTGGTAGAGCACTAGCCTTGAGCTGAAGAGCTGATGGACAGCACCCAGGCCCAGAGTTCAGGCCCCATGACTCATAAAAAAATAAAAATAAAGATTATTCCCTAGGAATATTTTAGGTACTATGGGAATTAAATCAGCAGAATGTCGCCATCACATTAAGCTAATCTTACTCATGCAAAATAGCTTTAATAAGTGTCCAAAGTGAACGTAATAGAATAGGAAATCACTGAGAGTATATCATTTGATTTTGTTTATCCAGTTTCTAGCTAAGTTCGAGGCACATAAAGTAAATACCTAAAGTACTCTTGGCACACAGCATTATCTTCTATTTATTTATTTGTTTGTTTATTTATTTATTTTGGGTATGGTCATGGGGCCTGAACTCTGGGCCTGGGCACTGTCCCTCAGCTCTTCAGCTAAAGGTTAGGGCTCTACAACTTGAGCCACAGCGCCACTTCCAGCTTTTTTCTTTTTGCTTATGTGGTGCTGAGGAATCGAACCCAGGGCCTCAGGCATGCAAGGCAAGTACTCTACCACTGAGCCACCTTCCCAGACCCTTACCTTCTATTTATTACTGTTATTTTTGTGTTGTTGTTGTTGTTGTTATATGTCCTGTAGGACCCTTGCCAGTAAAATTACTATAGTATTTCTTACATATATACTTTAAGGAGCTAGTTTTCTCCATGATAGCTTCTAAAGTTTGCTGGGCCTTTCTTTATGAATCTACACTACAGTCAACTCTCTGCTGTATTTATTTGTTATCTTTTATAATTATATACCAGTTTATTAAAATACTATTCTATAAAAATCATTTCATATTTCATATTCAAAATGTGGCCAAAGCACTTAAAGTTTTACTCCAGACTGGTTATTGAGCTACAAGAAGTGGAGATCTAGCCAAATTGCAATTTGACAGAATAAGCAATTCCCACTGTCCACCTGCTGCCCTTGACTTGAATCTGCTAAAGACACATTAGATCTACATTATTAGATGTTTAAATCTGAAGTTGATCTGTATCTCCAAGTCTTTTCTTCAGTGGTGCCTTTGGATTGTTTATCCTTTTTCTATATGTCAGAGCTACTTGAGGACAATTTTGAGGAATATGTTCAATCTCTTTTTTTCTGCATTTCACAGAAATGCAGAAAAATTATACAGTTATAATTTTTCTATTTGTTAAATTATTTGTTATTTCCCATTTATTTTTGTCAACCTTCTCAAATGAGATTTTGTCTTGGTTTCATTTTGTTTGTTTTTTTTTTTTTATTGCAGTGCTGGGTCTAGAAACCAGGGCCTGTTGCATACTACACAAGCACTCTACCACTCTACCCCCCCACACACACACACTTGCCCCAAGCACTCCTGTTCTTGACTATATACTAAACAGAGCCTGTTCAATGTTAGTTTATTTCTGTGACTATTTTGCATTTCTCTTCTGTTTCATGAGTTGTGCCAGTTTGCTTTTTGTGTTCTTTTTTGATCTTTTAATTTTACTCTTGAAGCTCAGAAACTATTTTCAGTTCCCTTCACTACCTGAGGCAATTTACAAGTTTTGTGAACAGCGTGGGAGAAAATACATGTGAACCTTATACTTTATAAGATATGTTATTATCCAAGATATGTAAGGACTCAAACAATGCAATAGTTTTTAAAAAATTATCCAATCACATAATTATATTGAGAAACAAGAATCTTTCCCCTAAGAATAGTAACAAACAAGGCTGACCTCTATTCAACATTGTTCTGGAAGTCCTAGCTCAGAAAAAGGAAAAAAAAAGATATAGAGACTGTACATGGATATTTATAGGTTTGTTCTTAATCAACAAAAACTGGAAACAACCAAAATATTTATTGCTGTGTGAATAAGCAACTATACAATGGAATATTATTCATTGGTAAAAAAGAAATAAACTGTCAAGACACAAAATGAGGGAAAGAAGGTAGTCTGGAAACACACTCTAGGATTCCAAATTACGGAAATGCAAAATTAGTTTTTGCCAATTGTTCAAGGTGGGATGACATAGGGAGATTTAGTAGGTGAAGCACAAGTTGAAAATATTCTGTATGATACTATTATTATGAGCACAACATATTGGGAATATTTCAAGCTGTTAGTATTTTATAGCACAAAAATAAACCTTAATGTTACTATCTTGGGAAGAAATGCAACATGTGGTAAAAGAATACAAATATATTTATATACAAATGTAAGAAATAACCTCACTGAAGGAGATGGAGTAATAAAGTATCTACCCAAGCATCTCTGGAAATAGATGGAACTTGTAAAACTAAAGACCAAAAACTATGTAAGTGTTGTACTCCAGTTAATAAAATAATTGCCCACAGAGGTATGGGTTAACAATTCTGAAACCACTAAACATATATACTGATATTGAAAAATTAAGCAAAAGGATGATGACTTGTGGGGCCAGTTCTGTGTTGAAGTATGAAGCTACAGCTAAGCATGTGAAAGGGTAGAATGATCTATGTGATACTGGAGATATCACTAAAACTTACATTTTGCTTAAGATAGATAAAGATAGTTGTAAGAAGAAATACTATCTATTTCCTTAGTTGTGCCAGCAGAGGGCCCAAAAAATATTTCATGAACAACTGGATTTTTTTTTCTTCTGAACCATTTTAAAGTAAGTTGCAAATATGATGTGCCTTTATTTCTAAAAGCAAGTAGTGTATGTTTTCTTATATTCCACAATATGATTAGCTAAATCAGGAAATGAACATAGATATAACACAACTAACTAAAGACAGACTTGATTCCTATTTTGTGAACTGTCAAACAGTGTCATCTATAGCAAAAGAAAAAAACAGTACTGGAGTCTAGAATCCATTCCAGAATCACACACCACATTTAGTTGTGATAAATAAATTGCTTTAAGCTAGAATACTTCCTCATTCTATCACAGGCTTGGCATTCCAAATACTACTGGTGGTTTATCTTGAAGAGTGGCTTGTTTGCTATAATTGGATTAAGGACCGATCTTGATTTCTAACCCATTTCAATAAAAGAAACCAGGGGTCCTTGTAGGAATAGCTAATTCTAGAACTGGACCAGGAAGTATATAAGGTGAGTGAGGAGTACTTGTAGTGCCATTAAGAAAGTGCTGAGAAGGAAAAAAAATAATGGGTGTGTCAAAGGTGTAAATGGTGAAATAAATGAGGTAGTATTAGATCACAGCCCAAAGTATAAAGCAAATATCCACAAACCTTTTTTATTTTTAGGAAGGAAGGAGTAAAGAAAGAAGTACACAAAAAATAATTTTTTCAGAAGTGAAAGCTAAACCAGAGTAAACATAACAACAAATAAAGACTATAAATAATGCCATCAAAGAAATACAAGATGGAAATAAGAAAATAATAAATAGAAAAGGAAGAAATAAAATTATCCCTATTTGTAGATGACATGATCTGCTATCTAAAAGAACCTACAGATTCCACCCCAAAACTCCAAGAGCTGACAAATCCTTGACATAGTAACAGTATTTAAAATAAATCCACAAAAATTCAGTAGCTTTTCTGTATGCCAGCAATGAGAAGATCAAGAGTGAAATCAAGAAAGCAACCCTATTTGCAACAGTCTGGAAAAAATTAAAATACCTAGAAATCAACCTGACCATGGAAATGAAGGACCTCTACAATAAAAACTATAACATTTTGAAGAAAGAAATTGAAGAAGGGCTGGGAAGGTGGCTCAGTGGTAGAGTGCTTGCCTTGCATTCATGAAGCCCTGGGTTCAATTTCTCAGCACCACATAAGCAGATAAAAAGCCAGAAGTGGTGCTATGGCTCAAGTGGTAGAGCACTAGTCTTGAGTTGAAGAGCTGAGAGACAGCGGCAGTCAGGCCCCATGACTGACAAAAAAAAATTAAAGACATTAAGACTTTAGATACTAAATCCTCACAAATTCAATGCCCCAATTAATAAATGGCCAAATAAGCCAAATAGAGACTTCTCAGAAGAAAAAGATACATAAAGAAATATTCCACATTTCTGGCCATAAAGGAAATACAAATCAAAATAACACTGAGATTACATCTCACTCCAGTTAGAATCTAGAATATAAATACCAACAGATGCTGCCATGAATGTAGGTAGAGGTAAAGAGATACACTATTGGTGGGAATGTAAACTTGTTCAATTACTCTGGAAAGCAGTTGGAGATTCCTCAAAAAATTAATCACAGAGCCAAGCCCCAGTGGCCCACACCTGCAATACTAGCTACTGGGGAGGCTGAGATCTGAGGACTGCAGTTCAAAGCCCACCAGGGCAGGAAACTCCATGATACTCTTTTTTTTTTGGGGGGGGGTCAGTCATGGGGCCTGAACTCTGGACCTGGTCACTGTACCTCAGCTCTTCAGCTCAAGGCTAGTGCCACTTCTGGCTTTTCTTCTTT
>NW_012267266.1:2727918-2729152 GCF_000151885.1 Dipodomys ordii
GTCACTGTACCTCAGCTCTTCAGCTCAAGGCTAGTGCCACTTCTGGCTTTTCTTCTTTTTTTGGGGGGGGGTCCAGTCGTGGGGCCTGAACTCTGGGCCTGGGCGCTGTCCCTCAGCTGAGCTCAAGGCTAGCATTCTACCACTTGAGCCACTGAGCCACTTCCGGCTTTTTTCATTTTGCTTTATGTGGTGCCTCAGGCATGCAAGGCAAGCACTCTACCAATGAGCCAATTTCCCAGCCCTCCATGAGACTCTTATCTTCAATAAATTACTCAAAAAAAGCCAGAAGTGACACTGTGGCTCATGTGGTATGGCACTCATCTTGAGCAAAGAAGTTTAGGGACAGCACCCCAGCCCAGAATTCTAGCCCCAGGACTGGCCAAAAAAATGCACTCTTGTGCATTTACCCAGGCAATTACAAATTAGGATACAGAGAAGTCACTTGAACAACCATGTTCATTACTTCACTATTTACTATAACCAACGTTATGGAAATCATACAGATTCCCCTCAATGGATGAATGGATCAAGAAAATGTGGTATATATACACAAAGGAATTTTATTCACCCATTAGGAAGAATGATATTACATCATTTACAAAGAAAATTTATGTTAAGTAAGTCAAGCCCAGGGAAACAAAGGATACATTTTCTCTCCTACATGGAAGAATTCTAAATAAACAAGTCATCTCATATGGATTCATGTACAATCATACACAAAAATATTGACCAAAGTATGGTATATGCAGGGAAGACTATGAGTGGTGTAATTCCTTAGAAAAACTAATAGTTGGGCTGGGAAGGTGGTTCAGTGGTAGAGCGCTTGCCTTGCATGCATGAGGCCCTGGGTTCGATTCCCCAGCACCAAATAAGCAAAAAAGAAAAAAGCCAGAAGTGGCGTTGTGGCTCAAGTGGTAGAGTGCTGCTAGCCTTGAGCTGAAGAGCTAAGGGACAGCGCCCAGGTCCAGAGTTCAGGCCCCACAACAAGACCCCAAAATTTTTTTTAATTAAAAAAATAAAAACTAATAGTCAATGAATACCAGAAAACTGATACTTGAAAAGTGTGGGGGATGAGGTTACAGGGAGGGAGTAGACAAATGAAGACACAAAAGGAAAGAGGATGGTTAGGTGAAGTGAACCCCAAGATAAGGATTCAAATGTTTTTTTTCCTTTCTTGTGATTGTTTCTAACATATTTATAAGATGATTTCTTTGTTGCTTTGTATGTCCCTCCC
>NW_012267266.1:2730532-2750752 GCF_000151885.1 Dipodomys ordii
GGCCTGAACTCTGGGCCTGGGCGCTGTCCCTCAGCTCTTCAGCTCAAGGCTAGCGCTCTACCACTTGAGCCACAGTGCCACTTCCGGCTTTTTTCTTTTTTCTTCTGTGGTGCTGAGGAATCAAACCCAGGGCCTCATGCATGCAAGGCAAGTGCTCTACCACTGAGCCACCTTCCCACCTCCTCTATCATCTTTTTTTAAAAATTTTATAAAAATAATTTATTTATTTATTGTCAGTTGTGGGGCTTGAACTCTGTGCCTGGGCGTTGTCCTTCAGCTCTTAAGCTCAAGGTAAGAGCTCTACCACTTGAGCCACAGCACTATTTCCAGTTTTCTGGTGGCTTATTAGAGATAAGAGTCTCATGGACTGTTCCTGCCCAGGCTGGCTTTGAACCGCGATCCTCAGATCTTCGTCTCCTGAGTAGCTAGGATTACAAGCATGAGCCACCAGTGCCCAGCTCAGAATAATAAGTTTTAAAACTATGGATTGTTAACATGTATGCTATGTCAAGAATACTGACAGAAAAGCTCATGCTAAATGTATTTTCATACACCTACATATTAAAGAAAGTAAAGAATAAAACAAATTCTTTGAGCATTTAGGCAAAAATAACTAATAAATACAACTTATAAATAACATAAAACTATTGTTATTAGATATTTTGAAATCAATATTTGATATAGGAAAGTACTAGCATAGAAAAGCATACTCAATACTGTGGAAAATCAAGTACAGGCATAATTATGTATAGTTGGCCCACCTTGTTTGCCCATTTGTACATGCATTTTTGACAAAATATGATCCAATAATAGTAAGTAAAAAAATTCAAATAAATTTGAAAAACAAAATTTTTTAGTTCTCCCATATAGCTCAGTATGTGCAAGTTCCACATCATCATCACTTGTGTTCAAATCATTGGTAATATTTTGAGTGTCTTCCTGACCTTAATTTTGTGAAAAATATGCTTTGCAAAAAGAAAATACCACCACAGAAGCAAGTAAACTTATGGTAAGTCTTCCAAGGGAAAAAAAAGGGTACATAGTGGGTTTAAGTGATAAAGCAAAAATTTGAGATTTGTTGAAGGATGGAATGTCTTTACCAGAAATTGAGTGGCATTGTGGAAAAATGAATCAAGCATCTGCAGTATTTGAGTTGGACAGAACATTAAATAGGATCTAGTTTTAGTGAGCAGTGTTAATGAGTACAACAGTATTTTGTGCAGTAATGTAGTCTATTCCATCGAGTTTCAGGTTATGGATGCTTAGACTTATCATATATATGATAAAAGTAAGGCTGAATAATCTTAGAATACTGGACTCTAAACATCCTAAGCATTCAATGATTTTTTTCCTCAACAGTAGTCTCCTTGGAACCATGCACATATGAATAGCAAGAATTTACAGTGCAGACCTATCAGACTGAAAAGCTTGTTTTCCAAAGATATTCAAGAACTCAGTAAGTGTGTGGTTCAAATATTTTCCATAAATTATAGTTTTAGAAAGTATGTCAGCCAGGCACTCATAGATTATGGATTGAAAACTATAATCCTAGCTACTCAGGAGGCTGAGATCTGAGGATCATAGTTCCAAGCCAGCCTAGGCAGAAAAGTCCATGAGACACTTACCTCCAATTAACAAGCAAAAGGCTAGAAGTGGAGGAGTAGCTTAAGTATTAGAGCACCAACCATGAGCAAAGAAGCTAAGCAAGGGTGAAAAGCCCTGAGTTCAAGCCCCAGTAGTGGCACATACACTAAAAAAAGAAGAAAATATTTCAATTAAACAATAAACAAAAGCAAAAATATCATAAGATGGTGAAAAATTGAATCATTGGTGAGCAAAGAACATAAAATATATGTGAGAAGATAGATTTGTGGATAAATAGACAATGGATGGATAGGTAGATACATGCATGCATGCATACATACTGAAATATAATTGTTATGAAATCATGATTGTTATGAGTTCCTCTTCAAGGAAAAAGAACACATAACAACAAAAGTTCTTTTAGCTCAACAGACCTAAAGTTGTAAATTAAAAAAGAAATGGATACATAATATCTCATTCAACTGCTTGAGGAAGAGAAGAAAAGAAAATGAATATAAACTATTTTAAATGCTGAGCCTATTGAGGAGCAGTGCAGTGAATCATTTCAGTTAGGGAAGTAGGAGGTGTCACATTTATTAGTAACAATAAAAACATTGATGAATTAGGAGCCTTGAAAAGCCTTCTCAACTTCCATATGTGAAAAAGTATATTAATAAAATATATTATTGAAATAAGGCAATTACTTTGAGAGACTCAAGTATTTGGGTGTTTTCTGTTAAATTATAGGAATATTAACTTCATACTCCTGAATAATAAACTTCAATATCTAAAATAACATGCTCACATTCAGAAATTAATTCCATTTTAATTAATCATCATTTATACTATAAAAAGTTATGGAGTACTATGAACCAATATATTCATATATTGGAATTACCACATTTAGATTATTTTTAAAAACCTTATGTTTAGCACATTTGAATAGAGTACTATTTGGACCTAAATAAAAGAAGACAGTACTATGTTCATGAATTGTAAGATACCTGTTTTAAAAATGTTAGTTCTCCCAAAATATAATACTCAGTATGAAACTTTAAAAACTAAGTGTAGAATTCAAATGAAATGATAAAGAATTGCCAACCTAGGCTAGGTGGATGATGTGATGCATTGACCTACATGTACATTGGGTAAATATTCAGTCACACTAGTTAACATAACTTTTGTCTCACCAACTTACCACTTTTTTTTTTTTTTGCCTGTTGTGGGACCTGGACTCTGGGCCTGGGTACTGTCCCTCAGCTTTTCAGCTCAAGGCTAGAGCTCTACCACTTGAGTTACAGCGCCACTTCCAGCTTTTTCTGCTTATGTGGTGCTGAGGAATCAAACCCAGGGCCTGATGCATGCAAGGCAAGCGCTCTACCAGTGAGCCACCTTCCCAGCCCATATTTAATGTTTTTATAAGAAGTGGTGGGGGCTGAGTGGCACTGTGGCTCAAGTGGTAGAGCGCTAGCCTTGAGCTGAAGAGCTGAGGTATAATGCCCAGGTCCAGAGTTCAAGCCCCATGAGCAAAACAAAACAACAACAAAAATACAATTATTTGTCCATTAAAATAAAATAACAAAAATTTTTAATTAAAATAAGAAATAAAAGTAAAAAATAATAAAAGCAAATAAAATTAAATCACTGGTATTTGTACTATGAGATATTAAGTATTAATTTAAACCATAGCAATTAAAATTAGATGTCAATTGTACTGACGTAAGACAAAAAGGCTAATAAATCACTCAGAAACTGACCCATACAAATAGAAATATTACACATGTGACATGAGTAATAGCATGAAGCAGTAAAAGAAATGTTTTTACAACGTGATATTATGTATATGAAAAATAACACTGTACATTTCCTGCATGTGTATGTTCTAGAAATGAATTATAGAAATATTGAAGAACAAAATATAAAAAGCAAAAATTGTTAAGTTCCTAATATATAAAATAGGAGAATATGCTCATCATCTCAGAGAGAGATGCATTTCTTAATCCAGAAACAAAAAAAAGTACCAATCAGAAATTTTAAATATATAAAGAACAACTGAATCAAGAATTTTGATAATAAAAATAGACCCTTTAAAGCCAAGTGCCAGTGTCTCATGCCTGTAATCCTAGCTACTCAGGATGTTGAGATCTGAGGATAGCGGTTCATAGCCAGCCCAGGCAGGAAAGTCCCCGAGACTAATCCCCAATAAACCACTAGAAAATCGGAAGTGGTGCTGTGTCTCAAGAGGTAGAAAGCCAGCCTTGAGCTGAAGAGCTCAGGGATAGTGCCCAGGCCCAGAGTTCAAGCCCCACCATCACCACCACCACCAACAACAAAAATAGACCATATGTGGGGGGAAAGGCCAGAATATATATGTACGTATGGCATAAATGCTTAAGTTCTAGTAATCAGCAACAAAGAGGTTCAGAATACAAAATAATCAAAAATGTTTGCTTCATAAAGGCATTTAAATTTACTACCTAATAGTGATTACTATTATAATAGTGAAAAGATACTCAACTTCACTTTTTAAAAAACACTAATTAAACCCACAAGGAGAGGCAGCTCTGCATCCAGCAAGCTTTAACTGTAACAAGTAGTGGAGAAGAATAGAGCAACTGAATTAATTAAAATTTTAATTTTAATTAAAATTTGAATTTATTAAACCATTTATTTAATTTTTATTTAATTTGTTAATTAAATAAATTGAAAATGATTAAATAAATAATTTATTAAACATTAAAATAATAAAATTTTAATTTTAATTTTTTTAATTTTTGGGGGGGAGAGGGGTCCGGTTGTGGGGTCTGAACTGTGGGCCTGGGTGCTGTCCCTCAGCTCTTCAGCTCAAGGTTAGCGCTCTACCACTTGAGCCACAGCACCACTTCTGGCTTTTTTCTTTTTGCTTATGTGGTGCTGAGGAATCGAACTTCAGGCATGCAAGGCAAGCGCTCTACCACTGAGCTAACTTCCCAGCCCCTAATTTTAATTAAAATTAAAAATAACTAAGATATCAAGAAATGGTTCAAAACAAATTGTTGTCTACTCAATAGTCTATTTTTAAGAAATGGAAACAATAAAATTACATATATAAATAACATGGAAAAATCCTACAAGCACAGTGTCCAGTTCAATAATAAGGAAATGAGATTATAATACTTTAAGCTCATGTATTAAGTTCAACACATGCAAAACTAAACTATTTATTACAAACAAATAATAATAATTGCAGTCATGCAAAAGGTGACCTCTGGGAATCTGACAGGGCTGTGATCAGGTAGAAATCAAAAAAGAATACTGGAGTGCCAGACATATTCTAGTTCTTTGAAACTATACTATTTTTCACTTATAAATATTTCCTAAACCACAGATATGTTTGTGTATATAATTACTTTTTAGTAAGTATGTTACATCTTACAGCCAAAAAATGTTCAAACACAGAAATAACTAGAAAAAGTGTGCATTACTCAAACAAAAACTGTATTTGAATTTACAAATTAGGAGAGAAAAGGTAATAAGTATTCATTTGATCAAACCATCACAACCAGAGAAAAAGGCACAAATAAAATAACAAAAAATATGTAGTACAATGGAAGAAAAAATGCAATGAAGCATACCATCCATAATATAAACTTGAATGATCTAAATTCAGAATTAAAAGAAAGACATTATCATATTGAGTTTAAAAGGGAATATTTATTTCTATGCTTTGTATGTGTGTGTGTGTGTGTGTGTGTGTGTGTGTGTGTGTGCGCGCGCGCGCATGTGTGTATGTGATTCCCAGGGTGTAAACTCAGGGCCTGGGTGCTTTCCCTGAATTTTTCTACCCAATGCTACTGCTCTATCATTTGAGTCATACCTCCACTTCCACTTTTTTAGAGGTTAATTGGAGATAAGAGTTTCACAGACTTTCCTACCTAGCTGGCTTCAAACCAGGGTCCTCAGATCTCACTCTGCCTGCTGACTAGCTAATATTACAGACAAAAGCCACTTGTGTATCCTTTACTAAGAAGTATAGTTAATGTAATCAATAAAGTTAATGTAACCAATACAGGATTAACAAACAGATATCCACACTTGAGCGCAATTTTGTGCTCAAATCTACTGCTATTGTATTGGAATTTAAAGAAACAGTACAGAGATGATGAATACTGTTTGTCAAACAATAATGTACGGATTTCTGTGTGCTTTTTCTTGATAAACAAAAAGTAAACTACACAAAATGTATGAAGGAAGTATTTTCAAGAATAGATAAGGAATGGGGAAAGCACACACAAATGAGATGAACCCTAAGATTGTCCACATTTCTTCTTTAAGGCAATTTCTAAACACTGCCAAATTGTTTACTGGGGGAAATATTATACCTGGTTGAGAACCACAGCTTTAAAAACACATATCTGGGCATGCACACACACACACACACACACACACACACACACAATCTAGCACCTGACATTATAAAATTCAAAATATCTGGCACCTGAGAGGCTGGGAAAGTGGCTTAGTGGTAGAATGCTTGCCTACCATTCATGAAGCCCTGGGTTCAATTCCTCAGTACCACACAAGCAGAAAAAGCCAGGACTGGCATTGTGGCTCAAATGGTAGAGACCTGACCAAAGATCCAGTTATGAAAAGAAGAAATAAATCTTATACAAGAAGAGTCAATCAAAAGAAGCATATAATGACAAAAATATTCAAATTAATAGAAGAGTGTTCAAATATTATAATAATGCTTATATTTGCAAGAATATAGACAAAAGATTAAAATTAAGTGAAGATAAATAAAATAAAATTTTGAATACCTGGAAGGAATCTTACACCAATAAGAAACAAAGAAAGAAATGTACTGGCTAGGATCAACAGATATGTTACTTATAAAAGGAACATCAGTGAGTTTGAAACCTTTAAAATATATAAACAAAGGATATCCAGTGAAGCACAGAAAGAAAAGATACAAAAAATGAGCAAAGTTTCAATGACTTGCAGGATAATATCTAACAATCCAACATATGTATAATTGAAATTCCAAAAAGACTAGAAGGAAAGAAAAAACATTGAATAAATATGACTAAAAGTTTTCTCAAATTGAATGTAAATGGTAAATCTAAACATTCAAGAATATCAACAAGCCTAACAGCTAACATTAAAAAAAAAAACAGACTAAACCACATAATCAATTTGCAAAAGTAAGTGACAAAAATCAGTGACAATGAATTTGATTCTAGTGCCCTGAATCTTTTATGTACATTTCTCTAGTTTGGGGAAGGGAAAGGAAAAAACAAAATGCTTAAATAGGGATACAGGTTGACCCATTGTAACAATGAGATGTACAAGACACTATGTTGAAACCAAAATTTACAAATTCAGCTAGGTTTAGAAACTTAAGTCAACATTACTGACATTAATGTTCTTTTTTGTGCACCAATTCCACATGGCAAAATGAATTCCATAGAAATGAAACACTGTCATTGGGCTGGGAGGGTGGCTCAGTGGTAGAGCGCTTGCCTTGCATGCATGAGGCCCTGGGTTCAATTCCTCAGCACCACATAAGCAAAAAGAAAAAAGCCGGAAGTGGCGCTGTGGCTCAAGTGGTAGAGCGCTATCCTTGAGCTGAAGAGCTGAGGGACAGCGCCCAGGGCCAGAGTTCAGGCCCCACTACTGGACCAAAAAAAAAAAAAAAGAAGAAGAAACACTGCTATTTTAGAGAATATATAAAATGATACAACATATTTTATAAGGAAAACAAAGCAAAAAGATTCAAAGTGTTTACTCATATATAGGTGAATAATAAATAATAATTGTCTATCAACACTATGGAATACTACATGATACTAAAAGTGTCAGGATATTGTGGAGACATAAAATGCATCATACGGATTAATTTTTCAAAGAAATAATAGCAAAAATCTTTAGGTGTAAGTACATAATTGTGGGATATTTAAGCACAAATAAAATGTGAATATAAAATCGCAGGGAATGTATAAGACTTCTGAGAATAAACAATGATGTCTCTTAAAGACAACAAAGATAAATGAACAGAATGTATAAAAACAATGATTTATAAATTAACACATCTACATGTATAGATTTAACTTAAATTTTAAAAACTTCAAATTATTAGAGTCATGGTTAGCCTCATTAGAACTAGCTTTTGTAAAATGTTTAAGATCTCACACCATAGGATTTTTGTAAATACATATAAACATTTTAAATGAGAAGGCCCCAAAAACAAAATATTTCTGGTTTTGGACAATGAGGTTGCACTATAGGAAAAAAAAAAGCAAATCCAAATAACTAGAGAGGAATTAATCAAGTACAAGAGGGATTAAATACTGAAGAAATAATCTCAAAATTGGGGTTAAAGATAGCTTAAACGAGTAAGTTTTGCGAGGAAGGCTACATATCAGTATAAAAAAATTTTTTTAAATATTCGAACTTACCTCTTTCGGGCGTTCTACCTGCCCCTCCCTCTGACATGGCTCTTCTACTGAACCCAGAGAAGGAGGAAGACTAGGGCTGAAGGCCATGAGATCCGTATTGGATGGAACCACTGCTGAGCACACCCTCTGCCTCCTCTGCTGGGAGTAAGTCAAACTCCCCACCGCGCTGGAGCACACCAGCACAGGCTTCCCAGGCGCGCACGCGCCCTCGCTCCGCCCCACAGCCGCCCCAGAGCACCGCAGCGCCACGTACAGCACCAGCGTCAGCACCAGCAGGCTGCACACCGCGCAGATGGCGATGATCAGGTACACGTTCACCACCAGCGTCGCCTCCGAAGCCACGGCGCCCTCCGAGGCACGCAAAGACAGCTTGGGCGATTGCCCGCTGTCCACCAGAGACACCAGCACCGTGGCGGTGGCCGTCAGCGCCGGCTCGCCATGGTCCTTCACCAGCACCAACAGGCGCTGCCTCGCGGCGTCCGCCTCGTCCAGCGCGCGCGTGGTGCTGATCTCGCCCGTGTACAGCCCCACGCGGAACGCGCTGCGCGCACCGGCCGCCGCCGGCTGCAGCTCGTACGACAGCCACGCGTTGTAGCCAGAGTCCGCGTCCACCGCGCGCACCTTGGTCACCACGTGGCCAGCGCCCACCGAGCGCGACAGCACTTCGCTGCGCGTGCCGCCGCCGCCGCCGCCGCCGCCGCCGCCGCCGCCGCCGCCGCCGGGAGGCCCCAGCAGCGCAGGCGCATTGTCGTTCTCGTCCAGCACGAACACCTGCAGAGTCACGTTGCTGCCCAGGGCGGGCACGCCAGCGTCGCGCGCGCTCACCTGGAACTGCAGCAGCTCCAGCTCCTCGTGGTCCAGCGGCTGCAGCGCGTACACCTTGCCGCTCTCCGCGTGCACCGACACGTAGCTCGACAGCGCGCGCTCGCCCACCCGCCGCTCCACCAGCGAGTACGACACGCGCGCGTTCTCCTGCGCGTCCGCGTCGCGCGCCCACACCGTGAAGATGTGCGAGCCGGGCGCGTTGTTCTCCTTCACGAACACCGTGTACTCGGCCTGTGCGAACACGGGCGCGTTGTCGTTCACGTCGGCCACCTCCACCGACACGCTGGCGGTGGCCCACAGCGGAGGCGAGCCTCCGTCACGCGCGGTCACCACCAACTCATAGTCAGAGGTGGTCTCTCGGTCCAGGGCGCTGTCCAGCACTAATGAATAGTAATTTTTGAAGGTGGACACCAGCTTGAAAGGAGTGCGGGACATTAGGGAACAGGTGACCTGTCCATTGGCACCAGAGTCACGGTCGGACACACTGATCAGAGCAATGACAGCATTAGGCTGAGTGTCTTCTTTGACAGGGAGTGACAGGGAAGTGATAGTGACCTCTGGTGCATTGTCATTTATGTCCAGTACTTCCACCAAAAGAGTACTATGACCTGTCATTGGAATGTGTCCTTTATCAATTGCCTCCACTGGAATTTCATAAAACGTTTTTTCTTCAAAATCCAGTCTGCCTTTTGTCCTAATTTCTCCACTGTAGGGATTTATGTCAAATGCATATAGCACTGCGGGAGATATAGGTCTTCTAAAGGCGTAGACTACATCTCCATTTGTACCATGATCCGGATCTGTGGCATTTAGTTTGAGTATCAATGTCCCATTGAATACATTCTCCAGCACTCTGACTTTATAAATGAGTCGATCAAATTCTGGGGCATTGTCATTCACATCAGCAATGGTGATGAGCAGCTGCACTGTGCCGGTGAGCTCGGGTTTACCTCCATCAGTGGCTCTCAATAATAAACTATGCTTCTCAATTTCCTCTCTGTCCAATGTTCTCTTTAATACTAGTGACAATGAAGACATTTGCTCACGCTTGTTTGGTGTGTCCAAAGCGAAATAATCGTTGGGATCTAGACGGTAAGTCAAGGCCGAGTTTACTCCAATATCTGCATCAGATGCGCCATCTAGTGGAAATCTCGTTTCTGGAGGTCTAGATTCTGCAATGATTATGCTTTTGTTCCTTTCAGGAAATACTGGTGGGTTGTCATTAATATCTTTAACCTCCACCTCCACGTGGAACACCTGCAGCGGCCTGTCCACGATCACCTCCAGGTGCAGGCTGCACTCCGCGCTGCGCCCGCACAGCTCCTCCCGGTCGATCCGACCATTCACAAACAAAATGCCATTCTGCAGATTTACCTCCAGAAGGTCCCCGCGGCCCTTGGACGCCACCCGGAACAGGCGCGGCACCAGCTCCGTCAGCTCCAGCCCCAGGTCCTGCGCGATGCGACCCACGAAGGTGCCGTGTTTGGCCTCCTCTGGGACGGAGTAGTGGAGCTGGCTGCTCCCAGATTCCCAGGTAGCAAGGAGCAGAAGCGAGAGCATCAGGCTCCAGGATCCTCGGCTTCTTTGCCAGGAAAACCGCATGATACACTCAAAAGGCTACAGTATATAAAATATTTTACCTGAAAGTGCCTCGCAAGGACCAGTTTTTATGACGTCCTAGTGCAGGAGGATTTGCAACAGATTTTCCAATACCTGGCAAATTTTCTGGAGGAAGGAAGAAACGGTAGCTTTCTCTTCAGAAGTGTTTCAGTGAAGAGCGACACCATGTGCATGAGTGTGTAAGTGTAAGGATGAATATCTTCCCATTTCCCAGCGATTTAAGAGCTTTATTTATCTTCTGATTTTTATTGCAAATATGTGGTTGAAGATTCAATGTTTGCCTTTCCAGAAGTAGTCATTCTATTCCACTCTGCCTTGAATGATATTTTGTGTCTTCCACTTTTTCCACAATATATTTTACATGTGTAAATTAATATGCAAATCTTTAAATGGAGAATATCATACATGTTTTTTGGATCAATCATCTTCTAGTTCTTTTAGGCCCTTAGGCCTTGGTGGTAACGTCCTTTTTGTGATATTTTTCAAGACCTTACACACACAACAGCCATTGACTCCAAATGGAAACTTAGCAGTAACATAATGAAACCAATATTGGCAGATGTGGGTAAGTAATATACCTGATACCTGATTTGGAAGCTAGGGGTGTGGTTCAAATGGTAGAGGAACAGCCAAGCAAGCACAGGCCCTGATTTCAAATCTTGTACCAGATAAAAAGTTCAATGAATACGTCATTTATACATTCTTCTGAGTGTGAAGTATGAATATACTTTTGCTTGTAGGAAATGTCTACTCAAATGTGAGTGTGGTTTATACATAAGCACACAGTAATCTGTACAACAATGTTCTAAATTTTTCAGTTCTCTTTATATAAAATACAACAAATACAACCTGTGCATTTAATAATGTTTAAAGCACTTACAGGTTAAATTTCTTTTTTTCTCCCCAATCTTATTTCATCGTTACTGAACCTTACTATCATCTAAATTGATTCTAGTGTCCCAAGTCTGTAACAATAACTACACAAAGATGTTAATACATCTTTAACAAGAAAGAGAAAGGAATTGTGCTTTTTTCTGTTGCTATGGATACCAAGTCATAAAATTCCAGGCTACATACCATAATGAAAAATAGACTGTAGCTCTAATAATTACCATGTTTATTCTGAGTATACTTGAAATGGTAGTATCCATAACCATTTGTATTCATTTCTCTGGCTCACCTGAAAATTTATGTGGAGTATTTGGTATTCTCTTGCCCGCCTAATCCTCTCCTGGTCCATCATTTTAATATATTTTACTCTTACAATATTCTTGCTCCCCTTGACTTATTCAAGTACTTTTTGTCTATCAGACTCTACTTACATTGCTTCACTTCTCCACCTACACCACATAGTCAATCATTTACTATATAGACATGAGACACCCTCAAATCATTCATCTATTTAAATTCTTCTGCTAACATTCTCTTTAGACGCCAACATACAGTTAACTATACATTTTCTCCATTCTTCCTATTGGTCTGCTCAAAAAAAGTTCTTGTTTAACCATGATAAATCTAATAAATCATCTTTAATTCAACTCTCAAAGAAATTTATAATCTTCTGTCTCAACTTCAGCCCTACTACGACTTTCACATCATCTTCCCTTTGAGATATAAGTCATAAAACAGTAACTTAAGGGCTCTTTTTTTTACATCAATACTTTTCTATAAAAGTATCTATTTTTCCCTATTGGGTCAAAGAAAAATGGTCCACCATTTTAAGGCAATACTATTTTCCATTCTTTTCTTCTTAACATTTTCATCTTCACCTTCATTCCCTGATGCCTGTCTTTCCTTTAGTGTCTCCTTCAGTTACTTCTTTCTTGCACCTATAAGATACTCAAACACTTCTAATTATGTACTTAAACATAATACTTCTAGAAAAAACTGCTATTTATCTCCTTTTCTTTGCCTATGATTAACATGCATATTTATTTTATGTTGGCTAGCAGTTGCCTATTCTCCCTGTGATTTTAAGTTTATTATAGTAGGTCAAATAAAAAGGTTCTCCTCTCAGTTCTCCAGAGGAAACACAGCCTAATCAACTCCTGATCCAAGGCTGTGAGAGAATAATTTTTTTTTATCTTATACCACTCTTTGGTCATTTCTTATAGCAGCCTTAAAAACTGACACAACTTCCCACCTAAATTCTTTCCTTGTACATATTATTTTTTCAAACTTTCTTAATGATTTTATACTTTCACAATTTTATTTTTTATAAAGGAATTACTCTCAAATCATTATCTATAATCTGAGTTCCACACCCATATTTTCAATTGTAATACAATTATCTTAGAAACTCTAAATTAGTATGTTATTAAATGTTACTTTCCAATCCCTTACTGAACACACACACACACACACACACACACACACACACACACACAAAACAATTTCTCCAGCTCGGCTGGAAAATATAGTTTGTGGAAATCTCATTCTCCCAGTTGACCAAACTAAAAGAGCAAATGCTATCAACTTTATAATTTCTCTTGTATGTCTTTAGTCAGTCATCATTTCCTGTTTCTATTTTGCTAATGCCTCTTGTATGTGGTTCTTTTGATTCATCTCTATTGCCATAACTTAAGTCTCCATGTCTCTTGATATCTAAATTTTTATAGAATATTATCTACTGATTTTCCATACTTCAGAATCTCTAGTTCTTTGAGTATACATTCAACAAAGAGAACTAAGCTCATTTATTTCCCCCCTGTAACTCTTTTCTATTGAAAGGTTATCTGTCCTTCAAGACATATTGGCATAAAATAATGTCTAATCACTGGACTTCACTCCCTTCTAAGATATGGAATATTTCCCAGCCAATATATTTTAACATATTAGTTCAAAAATGATCAATTAAACATATGCTATATTCCAAAGGAAGAGATATTGGAAGAGAAGCAAATGTTAGAACTTTAATGCCTTCCAAACCAGGCAAAGAGGTAAAAAGTTTTATATTCTGATCAAAGAGAAGCTTTTTAATACATTTGTAGAAGAAACTTGCAAAACATAAAATGTGCTTTTGAAGGTTCACCTATAATGGGAACAGAGTAGTATAAAAACATAATGACTTTGGAATCCTGGGAAACTAGGTTATGAACCACTTTTCAATATCTGTGGGACTTCCTTTTTATCTGTAAAATATGGCTGGTAGCTGTAGAACTTGCACTGTATACCTTATTTGATAATTTATGGAAGTAATTCAACTGAAAGTATCAGTAGATGACCTGGACAGCCACAGAGGTCCCTATGTATTCTGACACTTTAAATCAGAGAATCTCATCAACCATGGAAGGTGTTGCCCTACAATTTGAGGGGCTGAAGCAGGAGGATTTTAAAGGTTAGCACCACCCTAGACTACAAAATGAGCCACGTGTCAACAGAAAAGAAAATACCATAAGAGCTGAGGATGTAGATTCAGGATAATGTGCTTGCCTAGCATTCAAAGGCCATGAGTTTAGTCTCCAACACCGCAAAAACAATAGCATTAATTGTAAGATGTGCTATTATTTATGTGCCACCAAGAGAGAAAAAAATCCAAAAAAATTGTTTTCAGTTATCATTTAGATTACATTTAAATTATTTAAATTAACGATTTTGTTATATTTTATGTATATAAAAATAGCATAGTGGCCGATGTCACTTAAAATAACAAGGTGTTACTCAAAAGACGAATGTAAGACCAAAAGAAGCTCAGGAACGGCGCCCAAGCTCTGATTTCAAACCGTCCAAGACTGGGACAAAAACAAACAGGATGACATTATGAAGGAAAATAAAATACAGATGTAATTATAAACCAAGGCATTAAAAGGAACAAAAATAGTTGAATGATGCCAATTACTTACTTCGCTGAGATGATTTAAACCATCCTCTTGAGGTTGTGGAAGACAAGGACTGAAGGCCATGAGATCCGCATTGGATGGGACCACTCCTGAGCACACCCTTTGCCGCCTCTGTTGGGAGTAGGACAAACTCCCCACCGCGCTGGAGCACACCAGCACAGGCTTCCCAGATGTGCAAGTGCCCTGAACGGGCGCCGCCCAGCACCGCAGGGCTGTGTACGAGAACAGCGTGAGCACCAACAGACTGGACACCGCGCAGATGGCGATGATCAGGTACACATTCACACCCACCAGCGAGGTAGCTGGGCCAACAACACCCAAAGATACCCGGGAAGTCTTAGGCTCCTGGCTGCTGTCCACAAGAGACACCAGCACCGTGGCGGTGGCCGTCAGCGCCGGCTCGCCATGGTCCTTCACCAGCACCAACAGGCGCTGCCTCGCGGCGTCCGCCTCGTCCAGCGCGCGCGTGGTGCTGATCTCGCCCGTGTACAGCCCCACGCGGAACGCGCTGCGCGCACCGGCCGCCGCCGGCTGCAGCTCGTACGAAGCCACGCGTTGTAGCCAGAGTCCGCGTCCACCGCGCGCACCTTGGTCACCACGTGGCCAGCGCCCACCGAGCGCGACAGCACTTCGCTGCGCGCGCCGCCGCCGGGAGGCCCCAGCAGCGCAGGCGCATTGTCGTTCTCGTCCAGCACGAACACCTGCAGAGTCACGTTGCTGCCCAGGGCGGGCACGCCAGCGTCGCGCGCGCTCACCTGGAACTGCAGCAGCTCCAGCTCCTCGTGGTCCAGCGGCTGCAGCGCGTACACCTTGCCGCTCTCCGCGTGCACCGACACGTAGCTCGACAGCGCGCGCTCACCCACCCGCCGCTCCACCAGCGAGTACGACACGCGCGCGTTCTCCTGCGCGTCCGCGTCGCGCGCCCACACCGTGAAGATGTGCGAGCCGGGCGCGTTGTTCTCCTTCACGAACACCGTGTACTCGGCCTGTGCGAACACGGGCGCGTTGTCGTTCACGTCGGCCACCTCCACCGACACGCTGGCGGTGGCCCACAGCGGAGGCGAGCCCCCATCACGCGCGGTCACCACCAACTCATAGTCAGAGGTGGTCTCTCGGTCCAGGGCGCTGTCCAGCACTAATGAATAGTAATTTTTGAAGGTGGACACCAGCTTGAAAGGGGTGCGGGGCATTAGGGAACAGGTGACCTGTCCATTGGCACCAGAGTCACGGTCGGACACGCTGATCAGGGCGATGACCGTACCCACTTGTGCATCCTCTGGCACAGGGAGTGACATTGAAGTAATGATTATCTCCGGTATGTTGTCATTCAGGTCCAGAACTTCCACCAGAACCATGCTGTGCCCTACCATGGAAGGAATTCCTTTATCAATGGCATTAATTTGAATTTCATAAGCATTGTTCTCTTCAAAATCCAGGTTCCCATAAATTCTAATGTCACCAGTGTCTGCATTTATTGAAAATAGACATTTTTCGCTCCTTGGCATAATCTTTCTGATTCCATAGGAAATTTCTCTATTCAAACCTTCGTCTGGATCAGAAGCGTTTACTTGAATTACTCTTGTGTCATTTTGGACATTTTCAAACAGCATAACTCTATAACTAGGCTTATCAAACTCAGGTGCGTTGTCATTGACGTCCAAGATGGTTACTTGAATCTGAGCAGAGCCTGTTAACTCTGGTTTACCTCCATCAATGACCATCAATGATAAGCTCAGTTCTTGCGTTTCTTCTCTATCCAGTAACTTCCGAAGAATTAATACAGGCAATACATTCTTATCCTTTTTTGTTACTATTTTAAGTGCAAAATACTCATTTACACTTAACATGTAGGTCAGAAGAGAATTAACACCTATATCTGCATCAGAAGCGCCCTCTAGAGGAAACTGACTGTCCAGAGGGACAGACTCAGAAATGAGTACCTTCTGTTCTATTTCTGTGAAGAAAGGTGGGTTGTCGTTAATGTCGCTCACCTCCACCTCCACGTGGAACACCTGCAGCGGCCTGTCCACGATCACCTCCAGGTGCAGGCTGCACTCCGCGCTGCGCCCGCACAGCTCCTCCCGGTCGATCCGACCATTCACAAACAAAATGCCATTCTGCAGATTTACCTCCAGAAGGTCCCCGCGGCCCTTGGACGCCACCCGGAACAGGCGCGGCACCAGCTCCGTCAGCTCCAGCCCCAGGTCCTGCGCGATGCGGCCCACGAAGGTGCCGTGTTTGGCCTCCTCGGGGACCAAGTAGTGGAGCTGGCCGCTCCCTGATTCCCAGGCAGTGAGGAGCAGAAGCGAGAGCAGCAGACGCTGGGACCTCAGCCTTCCTCCCCAGATAAACACCATTGCAGACAATGAGGTCCTTTGAAGTGGAACTGCCTATTTTAAAGAAGTACTAGCAGGAGATCTTTTATGAAGAGTCTCTGATTTCTGTAAGTATCTATGCAGTAAGTTTTGTCTAGAGTTCCGGTCACTATGGAATCAGTCCTCTTCTGTGAATGGTTGGAATGTGGGTGCGGTGACAAAATGTTCCTTTTTCATTATTCTGAGTTTATAGCGACATCATGCGACAGATTATGTATATACAAGATAAATCCTTAGATTCTTTATAGATACACCATTTGTTGGCCACTCTTATTCAATTCTTGGATATTTTTGCATCATTTTAATGATAGCATTTATATCCACGTATTTATATACAAATATATATATGGTATATATACACATATGATATAGTAACAAAACAAAAATATGTCAACTATGTAATTTTTTTAAACTTCTGGTCCAAAGCTTATCACTAATCTTTGAAATATGCCTGATTGAAGCTATTCTTTAACTATCATGGAGAATAATATAAAGAACAATATACCTAACTCCTGCCTGATTATGACTTACAATTCAGTGTTTTGATTATTTTTATTCTTTGAAGCAGTTTATAGAACATTTGGAAGGAATGATATACCATCGAATAAATGAAACTAAAATGTTTAAAAACTAACCATTATTTCATTATCTAAATTGTTTTAGTCATAGACCAGTAAATATTAGAATTCATAAAAAATAAGTGAAGTGTTATTACTTTTGGTTCCTTGGTACTTAATTATGATGGCTTTTATGGCCACAGTTCTCACTCCTCTAACATTTTAAAGCAAAACCTGAGTATCAGTTCTATGGAGTTCAGTTCTAGCAAGATGAATTCTTTTCATGCAAAATGTTGAGTCAAAGCTTCCAAATCTCACAGCATTCTATGGTGACAATGGAAGACTAATATACAAAAGACCTCCAAGTATTTTTGGAGCCAAATCTGATATTTATTTCCTCTCTAAATCTTCCTCTATAGGCCAATTAGTAGTTACTCAGAATGTACTGCTCTTCAGAAAATCAGAATGGAGACTATGATGCAAGTGAGAATCAAAAAATCATTTATAATATTATTGATTAACTCAAGACTAGAGTGTCACAGTGAACAAGTAACTATAGATATCATAAGCTCATGAATGTACACATCAAAAAATCTAAGTGCATAATTTTCTGCCAGCCTTTTACATTTAAAAATAACAACTGAGAGAACTTGATATAACAACAAGCAAAATACAACTGAGAATGGTTCCACAAGCATAAGTCAATCCTAAAACTGCCTACTTGATAAACGTTTGAATTTTGGTGTTTCCAGACTATTTATATTATCTAATGTCATCATGAAGTCTTTCATTCCATATTTTCCATTTTCAAAAATGTCAGCATACCATAATTGCAAAAGAACTTTAATGAAAAACAGTGCATTTTGTAGCTCTCACACACTGAGATAATAAAATTATTAAAGAAATAGAATTCTAAATTTAGCTTTCACAAGGTTGAACTAGAAAATAAAACGGAGCTATAATTTTATACTAAAGAATGTAATCTTATGAAGACTAAACCTAAATCTGTTTTTAAAAAAATTAGTTCATTAATTATTTTTGTCATGCACAAGTAATGATTGATCAAATTTAATCAAAATAACCCAATGTCTTTTTTAAAATTTCAACTTAAATTTCAACCTTTACTTAGGAATAGGCAATAATGTATGGCCTACATAAAATTCACATGTATTATCTTTACATGGTTCCAACATCGATATAATAATTTAACCACTTTTCCTTCAAAGATGTTTTATATTTTGTATCACATTGCCTAATTTTAAATACTTGAAACTGGTTTTATTGAATTGATGCTGAAGTATGATGTTCTTGTCCCAAGAATCAGAAATGAGCTTTAGCGTGCATTCCTTCAAAATACTGTGGCAAATGGTTTGGTATGTTAAGGGAAAATGGCCATTTGTGAGTCTTAAGGGCGTTGTGGTTCCATCACTCTACAGCATCTTAGTGTCATAGAGAAGAACAATAGTCTAGGGATAAATGATCTTTCTTACACTCTTTTGATATGATTATCCCATATGGAAAGAAAACTAACAAACATTAAAGATAGTCATTAGAAATAAAGCCATTAAAATATCAAATATATGCAACAATTGTCAGCAAGCATTTATCTTAATAGAGATAACTTTTGGAAAAGTAGTAAAGAAAACTAATGAGGAGCTAGTGAGTGCCAGTTGCTCACATCTATGACCCTATCCACTCAGGAGGCTAAGATCTGAGGATCATGGTTCCAAGCCAGCCCAGGTAGAAAAGTCCCTGTGAGCATATATAAATGGCACTGTGGCCCAAAGTGGTAGAACCTTAGCTTACAGCAAAAGCACTTAGGGACAGAGCCCAGGCCTTGAGTTCAAGCCCTACAAACACCAAAAATAAAAAACTAATGAACAGATAAAGCAGATATTATGGCTCATATATGACTAATACATGCATGTCTTAAGCAATGGTGCATTATTTAGTTGAAGAATTTTAATTGCCTTGTTTATTTTGGAAGCTGTCTTGTGTGAACTTGTATTTGACAAATATTTTGCCATTTCATGAGAAAAATCAAGACAGGAATTACATTATTTTAATGAAAGCAGCAGAATAGAATGCAAGATTTGCCTCTTTTTCTCCAAATATGCTGAATTTGGTTGTTCCACAGCAGTAGCACTATTATGAGTACTCAACCCAATAGAAAAAAAATGTAAGTCATTTCAGAGCAAATGAAGAGGGTTCCAAAATTGAAACAAGCCCTTTCTTCAAAGGTCAACTGATCTCATGAGATGAAAATAAAATCACAGCAAAACATTGCTAACAAACATCACCAGATTAGAGTGACTCCCAGTGCTCATCCACATCACTATGATTAGAGATAAAACGGTGTGAGTAAGTAACAAAAAAGCGATTACTTCTGCTCAAGTAACTAAGCAGACAAGTAACCTTTGTCACTTATTATACAATTTTCTCACAGATAATTGAAAAAAAACAATACATTTTATTTATTTATTTATTTATTGTCGGTCGTGGGGCTTGAACTCTGGGACTGGGCGCTGTCCCTCAGCGCTTCAGCTCAAGGCGAGCGCTCTACCACTTGAGCTACAGCGCCACTTCCAAAACAAGACATTTTATATTTCATCATCTGATTATATGATTAAAAGACAAGCTATAGGAATAATCCAGCATTGAAAAGACATTATTTTTAATTTAAAATAGATTAAATTTTTCACAAAAGTGAATTACAAACAATTGAACACACACAGTTGAAAAGGAGAAATTTATATTAAAAAAAAAAACTCACCTGTCCAAGGTGGTTACATCCTGACTCTTGTCTCTCCCTTTCATCTTCTCTATCCAAATTGGGAGTCAGACTCGGGCTAAAGGCCATGAGATCCGTATTGGATGGAACCACTGCTGAGCACACCCTCTGCCTCCTCTGCTGGGAGTAAGTCAAACTCCCCACCGCGCTGGAGCACACCAGCACAGGCTTCCCAGGCGCGCACGCGCCCTC
>NW_012267266.1:2751612-2752735 GCF_000151885.1 Dipodomys ordii
CTGGCGGTGGCCCACAGCGGAGGCGAGCCCCCGTCACGCGCGGTCACCACCAACTCATAGTCAGAGGTGGTCTCTCGGTCCAGGGCGCTGTCCAGGACTAACGAATAATAATTTTTGAAGGTGGACACCAGCTTGAAGGGTGTGGCAGGAGTCAGGGAGCAGGTCACCTGCCCATTGACCCCAGAGTCAAGGTCGGACACGCTAATCAAGGCAATCACGGTGCTGGGCTGAGCATCCTCAGGGACTGAGAAGGACAGAGAATTCACGATGATTTTAGGGGAATTATCATTAGTGTCTAAGATTTCTATCCAAACGGTACAGTGACCGGCCATTGGGGGAGTCCCCTTATCTGTGGCTTGCACTTCAATTTCATAAAACTTATTTTCTTCATAATCTAAAGATCCATTGACCCTCATTTCTCCATTATTTTCATCTAGTGTAAATAAGTGTCTTCCATTGGGTTTGATGGATAACAAGGAGTAGGTTACCTCGCGGTTTACTCCTTCATCTCTATCCGTGGCGTTCAGCTTTATCACAAGAGTTTCTTCTGGAATGTTTTCCATCAGCTTTACTCTATATTCTAACTGATCAAATTCCGGATCATTGTCGTTAACATCCAAGACTTGAACAAACAGCTGAACTGTGCCTGTCAGTTCCGGTTTTCCTCCATCGGTAGCTGTCAGTAGCAAATTAAATTCCGGGATTTTTTCTCTATCCAAAGACTTTTTTAATACAAGGGACAGTCTTTTCGTCTGCTTACTATTTGTTGGTGACTCCAGAGAAAAATACTCATTTTGACTCAGTCTGTAGGCCAGCACCGCGTTCTCTTCTATATCCGCATCAGACGCGCCCTCTAGCGGAAAGCGGGACTCGGGTTGCTTAGATTCATAAATCAGCAGCTTTTGTTCTTTGAGAGAGAAGACCGGCGGGTTGTCGTTAATGTCCTTCACCTCCACCTCTACGTGGAACACCTGCAGCGGCCTGTCCACGATCACCTCCAGGTGCAGGCTGCACTCCGCGCTGCGCCTGCACAGCTCCTCCCGGTCGATCCGACCATTCACAAACAAAATGCCATTCTGCAGATTTACCTCCAGAAGGTCCCCGCGGCCCTTGGACGCCACCC
>NW_012267266.1:2752785-2757669 GCF_000151885.1 Dipodomys ordii
CGCCACCCGGAACAGGCGCGGCACCAGCTCCGTCAGCTCCAGCCCCAGGTCCTGCGCGATGCGGCCCACGAAGGTGCCGTGTTTGGCCTCCTCGGGGACGGAGTAATGGAGCTGGCCGCTCCCGGTCTCCCAGTATGCCAGGAGCAGAAGCGAGAGCAGAAGTCGCAGAGTACCCAATCCCCTTCTCTGAAAGCCTACCATTGCATATGAAATTGGCTTCTAAAATAAAAATTCTTTACACTTACAGTACCAGAGACTTCAGTTCAGGTTTAATGTCGCGCTGAATTTTTGAGAAGGTTCAAAGGATCCTTTTACAGCGTTCAGCTTATGCTGAATGCCGGACTGTGCAGCCCAAGCTATGGCCGAACTCTTTCCCTCAAGTAAAGAGCGACACCTGGTGCCTGAAATTGTGAGTACTTTCCATTTCACCCACTATTTCGTAAACGTTTTTCCGTAAATAATTCCAAAATTCTTATTCATGAAATATTCAGAGTTTAAGTTACATTCACACCAAATACATATGGAAATGGCTCTTTATTTCTTGGCTAACATATTTTAAACATTGTTTCTGTTTCATTGAGTTAATTTTTCTTTTGCTCCCCTAAATATTTAGAGGGAAAAATGTTTTTTTAAATATCATGTTAAAACTAGGATAACCATTTCCTGAAAGCCTTTGTCCCGCATATAAAAATATCAAATTTGAATTCCCTTAAGTCCAGCCTTCCTTTTTACTTAGGCTGCTAGGAAGCTCAGGGGAAAAGAAAATGCATTTGACAGTGGTGGGGGGGAGTGTTTTTTGCTGAACCTGGAGCCTTGTGTATATTCAGTAAGTCTTCTATCACTGAGCTACAGGCCTAGACTTCATGTTCTACATGCTATGTTCTTATCCATGTTAATGAACCTTCTCAAAACTCTTAACTTCTTGAAGATGACCAATAATACTAGTATAAATATATATGGGGTACAATTCAGTGTTTCAACACATATATCTATTGTGTCATGCTCAAATCAGGGTTATTAACATATCCAGAACTTTAAATATTTATCATTTCTTTGACATGAAAATGCAAAAAACTCTCTTTTACTTATATTGAAGTATATAGTGCACTATATCATATCTATGTTCTTCTGATTTGCTATTGCATTCAATTACAAGTGACTTTATGTCCATTTAAAAACAAGAAAGCAATCAGAAAAGCCTTCGAATTTTGTCATAGAAAACAAAAAATAGGAAAAATCTGATAAAGATGAATTTTTCATTGATGTGATTAATGTGATTTCTCACATTAGTTGCATTGTTAATAGTATAAGAGTTCAAAATGTAGCTGGGCGCCAGTGCCTCACATCTAAATATTCCGAGCTACTCAAGAGGCTGAGATCTGAGAAAGTAGGAAAGTCCATGAGACTCTTATCTCCAATAAACCACCAGAAAGCCAGAAGTGGTGATGTGACCCAAGTGGTAGAACACTCACCCTGAGCTGAAATGCTCAGGGACAGCATCCAGGTCCAGAGTTCAAGCTCGACAACCAATTTTTTAAAAAAGATTTCAAAATAAGAGTCAATGATATTACAGAAGTAATCTTTTAGAATTCTATTATCATTAATTAAAGTCACCATGGAAATATCTGTACTATTTGGTCTTTCCACATAAGCAATTTGGTTTCATTAATTCAATCAAGATATACTGATGAAATGGTTTGTAGTAGAAGGATCAAGTTTGCAATCAATGACAAATCAATCCTTGGTTCAAGGGAAATGATTCTTGAATATATTTTTACTCAGTGTCTGATATTTATTAAACCATAGAAAATAGTCAAACAAGCAGTTAGACTAAATGACTATTGTCTTGAAGATTAGAATGGAATTTTATACAGTACTAAGTAAAAAATAGGAATAGTTGATTTTAGTTTTCTAGTCTTGAAAATATAATTTTGTTGCATTTTCCCTGTATTTTCATATCCACTTGACACTAGGGAGGAAAGAAGAAATGATGCAACAAAAATTTAGAGAAACAAGTGATTCAGAATAAATATCATGCTAGCTTGAATATTTTAACCTAGAAGAGATGATGGTATCACACATTTGAATTAAAACAAGATGATACTTTAAGTGTTAATTGCAAATCGTACATTAATTTATTTATATATAAAGTGCACTGAGTGAACACCCCATCATTAAATAATTTGATTAGATGTTTGAATCTGTAAGATGGTAATGATCCATTGTTTGCATGTTTGGGCTGTGGTATTTCAGGTGTTACCATCTCAACCCCTCCCAGAGTAAATATTTTGCTCTTTCTGAACTCATATTTGTAAATAGGCCTAAAATCTGGCTATTGACAATACAGAGAAATTTTATCAGCTTCATTGTTCCAATGACTTTGCAGATGCAATTGTGCCTGACTTTTACTAAACTAATGCAATTAGTCTTAAATTCTGTTTTGGCCTGTTCATCATATATTAGAGTACAACATCTTATATTCTATTGGCCTTGTTATCGTCTATTAATATTCCATGTAGTTTTAGTGCTATTTCTGAAAACATAAACAGAAATAAAATGTGAAACCACCTTGGAACCCCAAGAGATTATTCAAAATCAGACTATACATTTCTCTCCAAGTATTGTACTAACAAAACTGTAAAATTTACTCAATGGTGTTGACTCTGCTCTGTCATGGATTACTCAAGTAAACAGAGCTATTTGACCTCAAATCATTTGTTTGGTTTGTATGATGCAAACAATACTAGATCCAGAAAGACCTATTTATAACTAAAGAATTTCATAGGAAACCACTATCTTAAAATTGTTAATAAAATATGCAATACTGTAAACACCATGAAGCTATCATTAAAGAATCTTGATACTGCATGGCAAAAGGTCCTCAAGCCTCTAATCCTGTCTATTTGGAAGACAGAGTTCAGGGGATCACAGTTTGAGAACAGTTGGAGGAAAAAGTTTGCAACTAATGTATTGAAGTCCTCAACCAATATATTGAACAGAGAGAAGATCTGAATAAAGCTCTACATTCCCTTGAAAAAAATAATGGCTTGCTCCATGCCAGTGGCTTGCCTTTGTAATCCTAATTACTCAGGAAACTGAAATGTGAGGATTGAGATTCAATGACAGCCCTAGCAGAAAAAGCCAAAAGATTCTATCTCTAATTAACCAGCAAAATTCAGTACTAAGGTATGGCTTAAGTGCTAGAACACCAGCCATGAGCAAAAAGCCTAGCAATAGCAGGAGGCCCTACCTGAATTCAAGACACACACACACACACACACACACACACACACACACACACACGTGGAGAAAGAAAGTGAAAGAATGAATCTAATTCTTAAGTATATTTATAGGACAGCCAAATTTGGCTGTCCTATATTATATATATATGTATTATATATATATATATATATTATAATATATATATATTATATACCTACTTTTGTAGGTATATAATTTAGCTTCTCTTATCTTTAAAATTTGGAGTCATATGTACATTACTTTGCAAATTATTCTAAGGACTAAATGAAATAATAGATATTAAGCCCTTCACACCATATCAAGCAAATACAAATAACTTACAAAATGGTAGTTCATTATATGAAAAGCAAAAAATGCCATCAATGAAAATACTCTATCAAAATAAGCTAGAATATAGGAGGTTTTCCTAATGTTCATCTTCATAGTAGTATCCTCCCCAAATTCAACATTGAAGACAGAAATTGCCCCGATACTTCAGCTATTCTATTAACTTCACCATTTTTATAGCATGGTTTTCCTTTCAATATGTGCATACTGATCTATGGTTTTTACTTCCAGATAGACAGATAGAACTTATTTCTTCACATTAAAATTATAATTAGAACCCAAAAGAGCCAGGTACCAGTAGCTCATGCCTGTAATGCTAGCTAGCTGAGATCTGAGGATCACAGTTCAAAGCCTGTCCAGTCAGGAAAGTCTATGAGACTCACATATACAATAAAGCACCAAAAAAGCCAGACATGAAGCTGTGGCTTACATGATAGAGCACTAGCCTTACGCAAAAATGCTCAGGGACAGTGCCCAGATCCTGAGCTCAAGCCCCATGATTGTCAAAAAATAGCACATGCTTATCATCCTACCTTTGTGGGAAGTATAGGCACTACAGAACAGGAAGTGAGACCCAATCTAAAAATAACCAGTATGCAAAAGGACAAATGTTGATGCAACAGAAGACTGGCTTCTGAGCAAACATGAGACCCTGAGTTCAAACTCCAGTATAAAATTTTATCTATATTATCCATCTTCAGTTATGAAGTGTGATCCACATCATGATTGCCAAGTGGAAATGCCTTTATTGATATTTCATGGCACTTATTCTTAACTCATTCAACAGCAACTTGAACTAACATATCCCCATTGGGACAAGTACTTCCCCATGCATGAGAAGACTCTCAAATTCAAAGCACAAAGAAATACAGTTTTTCCTATCTTAATCACTTCTTTACAACCTCAGGACAACTACCAAGAATGGGATTCATGCTCAGATTATAATCTTCCAAGTAAGTATTAAACAGTACATTAAACCTGGGACCCCCTATGCATATCATCTTGACAATAAAATTAAAATTTAAAAAAACCTGGGATGAAAATTAATGGGCTCAACGATCAGATAAGCATATTCAAAATGAAGCACCAAAGTGTTCTCTTTAAAGTAAAAGCCTATGAAGAAAACAAGCTTGAAAATATTAAGAGAGGGGCTGGGAGGATGGCTCAGTGGTAGAGCGCTTGCCTTGCATGCATGAAGCCCTGGGTTCAATTCCTCAGCACCACATAAGCAAAAAGAAAAAAGCCAGAAGTGGTGCTGTGCCTCAAGTGGTAGAGCGCTAGCCTTGAGCTGAAGAG
>NW_012267266.1:2769939-2771083 GCF_000151885.1 Dipodomys ordii
AAAGAATGACATTGCCCCATTTGTTAGGAAATGGAAAGGCTTGGAAAAAATTATATTAAGTGAAGTAAGCCAGGCCCAAAAAAAACATAGGTCCCATGGCTTCCCTTATTTGCAATGTCTGAGTCAAGCAGAAAACATCCTCTCAATTCTTAACCATGATCAGGACACCTTCCTTAAACTTGAAATTCCATACTTAGCTGTTATAACCAATGCCTAAGCCCAACAAAAGGAGTGAAGCAAAGCTGGAAAAGGTAAATAAATAATTAGAACACTGTTTCTTCTAAATGAAAAGTGAATAATCCAAACTGGTAAGGGGTCAAAACTATTGAAACGACAATAAAAATTTAAGGCTTCAAACATTTATAAAATCTCAAAAAAAAAAAAAAAAGAATTACCGAGTAACAACTGACAGACTAAATTACTGCACTTTTAAAGAACAGGATAATCACAGAATTTTGAGGACCTCATAGGTTATTTGAGTTTTGGTATACTGAACAATCTCTATATCAAAGGGAAAATCATGGGGAAAAAGTTATTCATGTATGCAGTATTTTGCTAATGTAATTAGATCAAATAATGTTTAATTTCAAGAATAAATGGAATACTTGTAAGAGTGGGTATCAAAATAAATCATCATAAGGCATCCTAAATGCACAGTTTTATTGAGGAAAAATACTGCCTACAGAAAACCTTAAAATATTAAGTACCAAGAAAAGTTGAACCACTGAGAGGATAGACGAAATATGAAAGAACTTCAAGTGAAAAGACATTTAAAAGCATTACTAGAAATATTTATGCATTATAGTATCAAGACAATAAAAACATTTTCAGGTCAAGATGCTGGATGAAATGGAACAAGACAAATTATTTAAAAGCAATATGTAAAAGTGTGAAAACCCACCTTCCCAGATTCGTCCCCACCAACTGACTGATCTTCCATGTTCGCCACTGGACCTGGGGTGAAGCTGGGGCTGAAGGCCATGAGGTCGGTCTTGGGCGGGCCCTCCCCAGAACACACCCTCTGCCTCCTCTGCTGAGAGTAGGACCAGCTCCCCACCGCGCTGGAGCACACCAGCACAGGCTTCCCAGGCGCGCACGCGCCCTCGCTCCGCCCCACAGCCGCCCCAGAGCACCGCAGCGCCAC
>NW_012267266.1:2772118-2772857 GCF_000151885.1 Dipodomys ordii
AAAAAAAAAGAGAAAATATTAAGAGATTAATGACAAAAAAGAAAGATCACTTCCAAACTCAAGGAGATACCTCTACTCACTGCTACCACCATCTCTAAGAGGCATGCCATTAAACATTAAATTCATCAAAAATATGGTGGTTGGATCATACATTACATATTATTAAAGTTAAGAATTAAATGTTTTAAAACAAAAATAATGAAACTGAATATCGCTGGAGTCTGTTGACTATGTATTCATAGTAAGGACTAGAAGACACTAGGTAAAATAGAAAAACTTTCTACATAAATGAGAAGTAGACTTCAGCTGTGCCTCTATTCTATATTTCAGCCATCTTCACAGCAGACTTAATTCCTAATTTTACATTCTATATCAGCAGCAGCACACAACGAATATTGATAGTAAGTGTAGTAAGAAGCAAGGAAATAAGCCAGTATTTCCAGTGTGCCTTAAATAAGCCATTCCAAGAAAAAGACTAAAATGAAACAAATATATGAAACCCACTAATTCAAATAATAAATTGGTGAACCACATGAACAACATAAACACATAAATTAAAATCCATCATTACTATACTTACAGTCTCAAAGGTCTCTTGTTGGACTGCACTATCTCCAGAAACTGAACTAGGAGGAAAACCAGGACTGAAGGCCATGAGGTCGGTCTTGGGCGGGCCCTCCCCAGAGCACACCCTCTGCCTCCTCTGCTGGGAGTAAGTCAAACTCCCCACCGCGCTGGA
>NW_012267266.1:2772907-2775339 GCF_000151885.1 Dipodomys ordii
GGGGTGCTGAGGAATCGAACCCAGGGCCTCAGGCATGCAAGGCAAGCACTCTACCACTGAGCCACCTTCCCAGCCCCCAGAACGTTAATTTTTAAGTGGTGTTTGGGTTTCTTTTTTTGCCTACTTTCTACTTAAGCAAAGGTCAAAAGTGACCTTTGCTAATTAAGCAAAGGTCAAAAGTGACCTTTGCTTAAGTTAGATTTTAGTGCTTCTTGAGTTTCAAGCAAAATTCATGAATCTTTATTGTATTGTTCATATTTCTATATAGCATTTTTCTAAGTCATAGCAGTAAGAGGTACTGTTAATTGTTACTGTCTGTACCATTGTCATGATTTCCTAATTTATCTTCCCCTTCAACCTCATGAAACACTGTGTTTGCTTTACTCAAAAACATTTCATATTATGTCTGTGGAGAGTATACCCAGATAATATCCAAATGTCAATTAGGGAGTTGGGAGGACAGAGGACCGTTTTGAAATTATTTGTTAATAAGAACTCTCAGTAATAGAAGGGACTTTTGCTTCTATCTACTGTTTTGGAAAAATAAGGAGTGATCAGTAAAGTTTTACTCAAGGCAATATAAATATGGACAGAATAAGAAGTGTAAGAGTAAAATAGCTTTCACAAAGAAAAGGCTCAACATTCCATCCTAATATTAAGTTAAGCATATAAAAACAAGGACCATTTAAAAATTGAAATTTTTATTTTTGTTTTGGGAGGTCCGGTCGTGGGGCCTGAACTCTGAGCCTGGGGGCTGTCCCTCAGCTCTTCAGCTCAAGGCAAGCACTCTACCACTGAGCCATTTTTAATAGACAACTAAATACTAAGCATGAACAGGTCATATAAGAAATATAAAATCAAGGAGCTGAGAAGGTGGCTCAGTGGTAGAGTGCTTGCCTCACATGCATGAGGCAGGCACTGGGTTCAATTCCTCCACACCACATAAACAGGAAAAGCTGGAAGTGGTGCTGCAGCTCAAGTGATTGAGTGCCAGCCTTGAACTGAAGAGCTGAGGTACAATGCCCAGGCACAGAGTTCAAGCCCCACAACCAACAGAAGAAAGAAAGAAATATAAAATCAAACCAGAAAATAATTTAGCTTTTGGATTCCTTTCTTTTGGGTAAATGAAATAAAATATGATCATAAACAATTATACTACTGTTGTATAGGTGAGAAAATTTTAAGAAATATGTGAATAACATAAAAATTAAGGTTGGAGGCGGGGCTCGGTTGGTAGGGCACAAGCCAATGAGCAAAAGCGTCAGGTACCAAGTTCTGATCTCAGCCAAAATAAGAGAGAGAGAATGGGGAGTACTAGAAGCCTTATATTAAGTCTTGCCATGCTCAAAATATAAGAAGTAGTTAATATAATTCAAGTGAAACAATAAGAAGCAAAGAGGGGAAAAGAGAAAACTTGAAATACAGCAAGGAAAGTACCTTTGACTTTACAAAGATATACTCCAGAATACTAAATATTTCTACATGAATAGATGAGTCCTGATCATCCTGCATACTCTGTGAATATACTCTGTGAATATACTCTGTGAATGATACATTTGGGTTACAATAATCCAATTATTAGATTGGCTCAAATCTAATATTCTAATCATTATGCACAGTATTTATAAAATATGTTTTTGTCATTTTGAATGTCAATGGAGGTCGGAATGCTTATAGTCATTTGAACACAGGACCACACACATTCTCTGAAGTGTATTTTAAAATACTCCAAATCACGTAGAAATGACACTACTATATTGCTTAATTCTGGATTTTAGGAGGCTAAATGCAATTATTGCCTACACATAGTTGTTAAAAATGTTAAATTGTTAAAAAGCTGTAAAAGGGCTGGGAAGGTGGCTCAATGGTAGAGTGCTTGCCTTGTATGCATGAGGTCCTGGGTTTGATTCCTCAGCACTGCATAAGCAAAAAGAAAAAAAGCTGGAAGTGGTGCTGTAGCCCAAGTGGTAGAGTGCTAGCCTTGGGCTGAAGAGCTGAGGGACAGCCCCCAGGCCCAGAGTTCCGGCCCCACGATCAGACCCCCCAAAAAAAGCTGTAAAAATACTCTCCAAAAGATTTACTTTTTTCCCAGTAGACGCTAACATTTATACTTTGGCAGGCATACACCAAAATTCAACTAAGTTATCCTCTTATTTATACTTCTCACATAACTGTGATGACAGATATGACCCACCATACCAAGCTTTTCTTAGTTGAGATGGGGTTCTTGAAACTGTTTCTCTAGGTCCGCTTTGAACCTCCATCATACCAATCTATGCCACCCTTGCAGATATGATTACAGAAATGAGCCACTGCAGTCAATAGAAAAATAATATGTGAGGGGCTGGGAAGGTGGCTCAGTGGTAGAGTGCTTGCCTTGCATGCATGAGGCCCTGGGTTCGATTCCTCAGCACCACATAAGCAAAAAGAAA
>NW_012267266.1:2775389-2781432 GCF_000151885.1 Dipodomys ordii
GGAGCATTATCATTGGCATCCAACACCAGGATCAATAAGGAAACAGATGCAGTAAATTCAGGTTTCCCTCCATCAGTTGCAATCAGCAACAATTTAAGCTGAGGATTTTCTTCGCGATCTAATAATTTTCTCAGAACAAGCACTGGGAATTTGCCTTTGTCCTTTTTGTTCATAGTCTCAAGAATGAAAAATTCGTTTGAACTGAGTTTGTAAGTAAGCATTGCATTCTCTCCAACATCTGCATCTGAAGCTCCTTCTAGTGGAAATCGAGAGTCAAGCAGTCTAGTTTCTGGTATCAAGATTTTTTGTTCTGTTACAGAGAACATTGGAGGGTTGTCGTTAATGTCCTTCACCTCCACCTCCACGTGGAACACCTGCAGCGGCCTGTCCACGATCACCTCCAGGTGCAGGCTGCACTCCGCGCTGCGCCCGCACAGCTCCTCCCGGTCGATCCGACCATTCACAAACAAAATGCCATTCTGCAGATTTACCTCCAGAAGGTCCCCGCGGCCCTTGGACGCCACCCGGAACAGGCGCGGCACCAGTTCTGTCAGCTCCAGCCCCAGGTCCTGCGCGATGCGACCCACAAAGGTGCCGTGTTTGGCCTCCTCGGGGACCGAGTAGTGGAGCTGGCCGCTCCCTGCCTCCCAGATTGCGGGGAGCAGAAGCCAGAGCAGCAGACGCCAGGCTCCGCGACCGCTGGATATGTAGACCAATAGCCTACCTTTGTCTTGCTTTACAAATCCATGAATACTCCGTCTGGAACGCACACACGCACTACCATTTCCTGCTCGGTTCTTTATTTCCATTTTCTTACCGGGATGGCTGAAATCTCACTATATATCTACTTCCTGGTCCTTAAAACCCAGAGGATTACTGCTTTGTTCCTAAAAGCTACATATTTTATGGACAACAGCGACATCCGGTGGCTACATTTGTAAGTATGCTATACCATGAGTTTAATAACTTTCATTCATACCTTTTAGTTCTATTTTTACGGATTTTTATCCCCATGAACACTTAAAAAATAAAACTTGTATTGTATCTCTTTAGTATATAGTAAGTTCTGTAGAGCCAAAGTGAAAATTTTTCTTTAATGTAGTACCTGAGAAGTGATTCTTTCCTTAACCTTATTTTTTATTTTTCAAACACCTTAGTAGTTGCATGCATACTGAGTGTAATAGGATTTTATTTGATGACAAGCATAAGTACCTTCAAGTTATAACACTGAGTTACTGCTCTTTGTGATTGAGATTCGATAAACTTTTAGGATAATTTCAAGTATTTTTCCCTCTGAAATATATGTAACTCCTAAGTGCCAGTCAACAGCAGCATGTAGATAATTGAGTTTCAGCACCAGCTATTTCTCCACTTAGATTGTTATAACCTTTTTTTATTAACCATGTGAGTGGTAACTTCCAGGTGTTATAGTTTCCACTTTTATAACACTGGTAGAATTATATGATGGGTGGACTGTGACATCTGTAAGTGCTTTGGATAATAGTTTAAAGAGAATGAACATTTCAAACATGAGAATTATTCTCAGACCTCAGTTTGTGCACATGAGTTCTCACAATGTTCACAAACAAATTTGACTTATCAGGGAAAATATTACCTTTAGAATGTTGTATTTTCCAATGTTTTGCTATGACACTGATAGAGAAGGCTGGTTCTTGTCTTTAAGGAAGTATAGAAGTGCTCTCATTGATATAACAATGTACATTGAGGAGAAAGTTCAGTTTATGATATCTTACAGGGGCAAAAACTATCTTAATTATGATTCTAAATAAAGCAGTTCACAATTTTATGACTTCTACTTTTAGAGCCAAGTAGTTTTGTGCTATTATGTTCAATATTTTCAAGTACAGAGAAGCTATAGTTCTGGTATTTATCTAATATTTTTATATAATAAAATGTGATCAGGTCTTTTCATCACTGCCTACAATGAAAAGTATTTTTAGTGAGCACAAATTGCTCATGACTGTAATCCTAGCTACTCAGAAGGCTTAGATCTGAGGATTTGTGGTTTGAAGCCAGCCTGGGCAGAAAAGTCTGTGAGACTCATCTCCAAAACCAGTAAAAAACTGGAAGTAGCACTGTAGCTCAAAGTGGTAGAACACTAGCCTTGAGCAAAAGCTTTCAGGGATAGTGCCCAGGCTCTGGGTTCAACCTCCACAACCAACAAAAAAGTATTTGTTTTTCTTTTTCAAAACTTGGAATCCAATATTCATGAGCCAAAATTATACACTAATGTCTATGTGGCTAAAACTTTGAATTCTCTCTTTCAAAGAGAGGGAAATTTAATTTAAAACTTTGGTCCTATATAAAGTTAATTTGTAAATTTTAACAATATAGTTGTTAAAATATATTTCTAAATATATATATATTATTTCAAACTATTTCAGTCATTACAAAATAAATGACAGAGCACAATATTTACAAAATGAACATGAATGGGAGCTAGTTAGTGAAACCTGGCATATAATTACTCTTTCTATAAATTATAAGTAATTTTCTATAGCTCTTTAATCTTTTAGAATGAGTTCAATGTCAAAACCATTTACATTCTGATTTTAGGTGTTGCATTTTTTTATAAAGTGTAAATTAAAATGTAATGAATTGCTTTTCCATCTACAATACTGGTATTTAATTTGAATTCTAGAATTTATTTAATTTAGAATTCAATTCTAGAATTGAGAAAAACAAGCATATACTTTAGTATATAATAAAAAATAACTTTATAATCATTAGAATATGAGAAACTAACATGAATAAAACTACATTTCAACTAATGTGCATTTTATACCAAATGATAATAATAACATCAATATCTCAATATGGCGCTCTAATACTGAAAATTGTAAGCTAGTTAAATCACTTCTCTTCAAATAATAGGAAAATATTTGGTTAAACATTGAACAGAAGAATATATCTAAAATATAAGTTCAACAAGAACCACCTTTGGTGTCCAACAAAATGTAAATTATATTTTGATAATTTATTTTGGAAATTTTGAAGCCTTAAATGTTAATGTTCAATGAAAACTCTCATTGCTTCTAACCCAGGTAACATTAGTAAGATGAAGGGCAATCTGACTGTGGCCCTCAATATGCCTAGGACAGGTTTGGTTTATATCTATAGCCTTATATGTTTAGTTTTACTTCCCCTTTCACTCTTAAAGTGCCTGGAATTGACCTAGCTTGCCCTATCAACTGATTATTACTTCTAAACTGATATGAGGGGGCTTGGGAGTGTGGCTTTGTAGTAGAATGCTTGCCTTGCATGCATGAAACCTTGTGTTCCATTCCTGGGTACCACATAAACAGAAGTGGTGCTGTGGCTCAAGTAGTAGAGTGCTATCCCTGAGCAATAGAAGCTCAAGGACAGTGCCCAGGCCCTGAGTTCAAGCCCCAGGAAGGCAAAAAAAAAAAACTAATATGAGGAGCTTCCTTCTGAGTTTCCTGCTTCTGGCTTGAATTGAGGACCCTTTGCCTACAGAAACATACAAGGTGAGCTCCATGCTTTCACCACTATGTTGAGTTTCTCACTCTTATTCAGTCCCAACTTCCTGAATCTTCTTGTGCTCATGTTTTACAATGCCCTTAAAAATGTGTTAGGAAGATATTTACAGTTTCTCTGAAATTGGAATATAATGACAGCCCATAATCTGGGAAAACACTAAAGATTAATGTAAGAGACTAATTTACCAATAATAACCATGACCCATAAGGAATAAATATCACTATGGAGTGCTCCAAAAATTGCTCTAAGCAACAAAAAAAAGATTTGTCTTAACTGGGCACTAATGGCTTAGGTGTGTAATCCTAGTTACTAAGGTAGCTGAGATACAAGGATCATGGTTCCAAAGTCAACCCAGGGAGAAATTATAATCACCAAAAAGGGTCCAGAAGTGGAGCTGAATCTCAAGTGGACACTAGCCTTGAGCAAACAAAGCTTGGGGACAACAACCAGGCCCTGGATTGAAGCCCCAGGACTAGGGGAAAAAAGAATTTGTCTTGTGCCAAGTGACACTGGTAATGTCTCTCACTCAATAATACATACTCAAATACCTAAACCCAAGCTCAATTGACATATGAAACAGAAAATGCTGCAAAACCAGATATGTTTCAAAGCATAAGTCTAAATGTAATGTGAGTTGTGCTGATAGTATGTTTAACAAAAGGATAGCAGGCTCTACTCGAGTTTTGAACACTTATTTTCAGAGAAAAAAACCCTGAAATAATATATCTTAAATACAATTTACTTGTATTTTCACCATTATTACTATGACACTATTCATACATATAAAGGTTACTCATACTCCACTGAAATAAGATCATTTGGCTGGTAGGGAATGAAATCAGAGCTTCATGAATGTGAAGAAAGCATTGTGATTTTATCTAAAAAATACCTTGGAAAAATACCTGATACAATATGACATAAAAAAGAGGACTGAGAGATATATAAATCAGTTTAAAATCTCAACATAAGTACAAGAAAAGTCTGTCAAAACATGAACTGAAGTTAAGCACTGGTGGCTCATGCCTGTACTCCTAGCTATTCAGGAGGCTGAGATCCAAGAATCATGGTTCACAGCCAGCCCAGGCAGAAAGTCCCCCGAGACTCTTCTCCAGTTAACCACACAAAAACTGCAAGTGGAGCTGTGGTTCAAAGTCGTAGGATGCTAGCCTTGAGCAAAAGAGCTCAGAAACAGTACCTAGGCCCAGAGTATAAGACCCACAAACCAAAAGAAAAAAGAATTGAAAAACACAGCATGTATAACTTAAATATACAATGCTCAAAGGACCAACTTGAAAGCCACAGACTATAAGCAAGAAAACAAGTAAGTGTAACACAAACTGACTTAAAAAGTGCAAGAATTTTGTCTTCTAGAATACCAAAGGAAAAGAAAGTCCTCATCTAAGATGGGGAAAATTTAAGTTCAAAACCATAAATCTAAAGACAAAAACTTTATATTCCAGAATTATGTCACCAAACTGAGAAGATCTAAAAAATTGCTTTATGAAGGAAGCCTATCAGGATTTTCTATAGCAGAATATAAATGTATTATAATTTTCTAAATGTAGCACAGTCAGTCAACATATTCTCATAATCTATATTGTCAAATACTTAGGAATATATATATATATATATGGTTTTGAGGGATCTATTTATAACTTTTTTGAGAAAACTAGGGTATTATATGGAGAAATTATTTCCTAAGCCTCACCAGAAATCAGAGAAGAAATACTAAGTGATGCCAAACAATCTTATTTGAAAAAAATCTCAATCCAAAGAAATATAGAGAAAGTAAAGAGGTTATAATCAGCAATAGAATACTGCCAGGCACCAGCAATTCATCCCTGTATACTAACTACTCAGGAGGCTGAGATCTGAGGCTCACAGATCAAAGCCAGCCTAGGCAGTAAAGTCCATGAGACTCATCTCCAATTAACCACCAAAAATCCAGAAATAGAGATGTGGCTCAGGTGGTAGAGGACTTAGATTTGGAGGGGGAGAAGCTCAGAAACAGTGCTCAGGCCTGAGATCTAGCCCTAGGTCCAAACCAAAAATATTGTCAAATTCTGGAATAAGTGATACAGGTATTTTGATATTTTCAGAATGAGTTACCCAACATTATTTTTCAAAACCCTACTCATCTTCAAGTGTTATGGCAGATCAGCCGTACAACCCAAAGCCACTGGTCAAAGGTCCTAACGTTAATTGAACCGGAAAATGGATTGTCCTTGATCAACAATTTGCCATAATTAACAGTAGGAAAGATAAGATAAATTATTCAAATCCAATGCTAATTGAAACGTTGATTGCTATTTGATAATTTCTGCAAAAATGAAAACACTAAACATATTACAGGAAATAATAAATATCTTTACAAGAAAAGATGTAAATAAACAAGACACTAGACACCTACCTTCCCAGAGGAGTCCAAAAACGTAGATGGCTCTCCCACCCCATCTGCAGATCCAGGACAGGGTGGAAGGCTGGGGCTGAAGGCCATGAGGTCGGTCTTGGGCGGGCCCTC
>NW_012267266.1:2781482-2785237 GCF_000151885.1 Dipodomys ordii
ATCCGACCATTCACAAACAAAATGCCATTCTGCAGATTTACCTCCAGAAGGTCCCCGCGGCCCTTGGACGCCACCCGGAACAGGCGCGGCACCAGCTCCGTCAGCTCCAGCCCCAGGTCCTGCGCGATGCGGCCCACGAAGGTGCCGTGTTTGGCCTCCTCGGAGACCGAGTAATGGAGCTGGCCGCTCCCTGCCTCCCAGGCAGCGAGGAGCAGAAGCGAGAGCAGCAGACGCTGGGATCCCTGGTCACCAGGTCTGGCAGTTAAAGTCATGTCTCTCTTTTGATTAGTAAAACAAAATTTCATAGCCAAATGCAGTTGTTTTAAGACCTTTTTCTTGAGATCTTCCTGTCGAAGTTCCAGCTAACCTTACAATATGGGTGAATCGGGAGTCTTTAAAGCACCGGAACAGTGGAGTTTTCTTTCTGATCTTCAGATAATGACTTTCTTCTGTTAAAAAAATATACTCTTCCTGGAGAACAGCGGCATCCTGTGGCTCAAAGTGTAAGTGCTATTGAATTATCTTCTAGGTGCTTTCTGAGAACCTTTACATTTTTGTGTATGTCCTTCTTCAGGGGCTTTAAAAAAGTCTTTTGTATTTCATAGGACCAGTGGAGTATTAAAAGTGGTTTTGTTTTACAATTAGAATTCCATGAAGTTTTTCAGATTGGGGATACACATCTAAGAGAATGTACTGCTTCTCTACATGAACTATCATGTATAACGATTTGAATACATTTGTAGAATGTTGGTGATGGGGTTCTTTTTCAGTTTTAAGAAGAAATCATTTTGAATGACGTCTTATCAAGTCTATTCCTAGAAGTCTGAAATTTTTCATTGCTTAATCTTTTTACTGTGTTAAAATGTCCTAAACATAAGTTCTGATTATACAGATGAAAACTCAATATAGCAACCTCAGCACAATGGAATTTCAACTAAAAGCCAATATGCTACTATCCCTCCTTTTTTTATTTCTTGTGACATTAATGAGTTTTTCCAGCATAGGCTCCTGCAATCTCTAAGCAAGTCTGTATATTTTCTCTCACCTTAGAGTTTCTTTCCAGTATCTGTATCTTCTTTTTTGTTGGTGGTGGTGGTGGTCATGGGCCTGAACTCTGGTCCTGGGAACTGTCCCTCAGCTCTTCAGTCACGGCTAGCGCTCTACCACTTGATCCACAGCACCACGTCTGGCTTTTTCTTCTTATGTGGTGCTGAGAAATGGAATCCAGCACCTCATGCATGCAAGGCAATCACTCTACCACTGAGCCACCTTCCCAGCCCCCCCAATCTTCAAAAGGTGAATAAATGCCATTTCCATTCTGTAGAACAAATTCACTCTGAATTGTATCCATTGTTTATCTTGTAAAGATAGTCCTTTTCCATTCAGAAATGCCAGAAATTTCAATTACATCTGTCTATTTACAAATTTTTCTCAGAACTAATTTGAAGAAACTAGGATACGAAGTTTATTCCAATCCTCATTCACTTAATCGAATTTACTGCTTTTAGCCAAAGTACATAAACATTTTCATAAAAACTTTTGTCAATGGCAGTAAACTTCATCAGTATTGCCTTAAGAAAAAAGTTGTAATTATTCTCAAGAATATAAGAAACAAATTAGCTTACATCTGAGTACTTCCAGTAAAATAGAAGCTATTTAGAAAATCCCAAATTTCCCTACTAATAAACCACTGTATATGGATAGGCAAGAGTATCTTAGATTTTATATAAAAGTAAGTTTCAGTCTTCTTTTGAACACTTTTTAAGACAGTGATTTAATTATAATAAGTCTATGCTTACATTTGTAGTTCTAGTTACTTGTAATTATTTCTATGATGGAAGATGTAAGTCTTAAGCCACCATAGTGCATAAAATAATAACAGGAAAAATTTTAGCCCAGGGAGTTAACTAAATTCACAGAGATAGTAACAAAGAAATTCTTTTTTAAAATTCCTCTGTGTTTTCTGATTGAAATAATTTGGTCTCTTTGGAAATGACTCTGAAGTGAAATGAATGTACATGAAACTTCTGTGTTAAGAATTCTGTCACCACCGGGTGCGGGTAGCTCACACCTGTAATCTTAGCTACTCAGGAGGCTAAGATCTGAGGATCATGGTCCAAAGCCAGTTCAGGCAGGAAAGTCCTTAAGACTATTATCTCCAATTAACCACCAGAAAACTGGAAGCAGTGCTGTGGCTCTAGTGGTAAAGCATTAACCTTGAGATGAAAAGCTGAAGGACAGCGCCCAGGCCTAGAGGTCAGGCCCCATGACCAACATCAACAACAACAAAAAAAGACTTCTGTCACCAATTAAGTACATACAAAAGGCAATTTGTCAGCTGGGCACTGGTGACTCAGCCTGTAATCTTGCCTACTCATGAGACAGTTTGAAGTCAACCCAGGCAGAAAAGTTCTGGGAGATGCTTATCTCCAACTAACCACTCAAAAACCTGAAGTGGCACTGTGGCTCAAGTAATAGAGTGCTAACCTTTAGTATAAAGAGGCTTAGGGATAGCACCTAAGCCCTGAGTTCAAGCCCCACCTTGGACAAAAAATACAATTCATCAAGTTCCAAATTCTGAGGATTTCATATAGCTAATAATTATAGTATCAAAATAACCTATGTGTTAGTTATTCATCTCAAAATATGCTAGTAAGTAAGGTGTGGTAGCTTGTAATACTGGGATTTTGTGAGGCAGAGATCAGCCTGGGTTATATAGCAAGTCCCTCCAAAAGGAAGGAAAAATAAAAATAACTAAAACAGGAACATGCAAAAGAGAGCCAAGTAACATAAACAATTAAATTGACAAAATGTAACTTGCTATTAAATCAATAGCTCAGATTTAGAAATACTTCTGAATAAAATCAGCTCTTATTACAGAAAAAGAAGAAATTTTAAAATAGTACTAAATATGCAAAGATAGGACTGGAAATATAGCTCAATGGGAGAGCATGTATACTATGTATTCGATCCTTGGTTCAGTCCCCAACACAACAATAGCCAACAATTTTTTAAAACAAAAAAGATACTCAGGGAATACCTCTAGCATCTGTGCTTAAAACATATCATTCATAAACCTATTAGTCTATTTTCAAGTGAAGTGTTTACTCTTCATTACTTTAAAGAGCTATAGTAATTTCTAACAGCTGGAGTCTAGACAGGCCAATGAAAGCATCAAAACTGAAAACATGCTTCAATTCCTGCCCCGATGATCTTGGTGGCATTGCATAAAAATGCCAAAATTTCTTAGAAGTTATTTGGAAACACACACTGAAAAACATATTCAATCTTTTATGACAAAAAGGAAAGAGACCTCGAAGTCAAAGCAGACACTCTGAAAACATTACAGGATGGAATAGGATAAAGCCTAGGTCTTGTTGGCACAGGCCGAAATTTTCTTAATAGAGACCCAGAAACACAACAAATCAAAGAAAGATTGGACAAATGGGATTTCATGAAACTGCAGAGCTTCTGCATGACAAAGGACATAGCTAGCAAGATCAATAGAAAGCCCATGGATTGGGAGAAGATCTTCACTAGCCATACAACAGACAAGGATCTTATATTTAAAATATACCTGGAACTCAAAAAATTAAATCCCCCAACAACAAATCTTCAAAGAGGTCTGGGAAGGTGGCTCAGTGGTAGAGCACTTGCCTTGCATGCTCAAGGCCCTGGGTTCGATTCCTCAGCACCACATAAGCAAAAAGAAAAAAGCCGGAAGTGGCGCTGTGGCTCAAGTGGTAGAGCACTAG
>NW_012267266.1:2785287-2786955 GCF_000151885.1 Dipodomys ordii
CCTCAGCACCACATAAGCAAAAAGAAAAAAGCTGGAAGTAGCGCTGTGGCTCAAGTGGTAGAGCGCTAGCCTTGAGCTGAAGAGCTGAGGGACAGCTCCCAGGCCCACAGTTCAGGCCCACGACCAGACCCCCCAAAAAATAATAATAATATGTGAAATCATTCTATGCCATGTCACTCAGTGTTTGAAATAAGAAAAATACTATACTATGGAGACTAAAAAAAATTATTCAAATTACACTTTGTGTATGAATAGAATTCTTACAGTTGAACCTCTTCCACTAACAAGCAAATCTTAGCACAAAAAAGAAAAAAATAATCCAGGTGCTGGAGGCTCACACATTTAATCTTAGCTACTCAGAAGGTTGAGATATGAGGATCATGGTTCAAAGCTAGCCCAGGCAGGAAAGTCCATGAGACTCTAATTTCCAATAAAACAGTTAGAATACTGGAAGTGGCACAATGCTAAAGTGGTAGAGAATATGCCTTGATCTGAAGAACTGAGGAACAGCACCCAGGCCCAGAGTTCAAGACCCAAGACCAACAACAACAAAAAAAAAAGACCAAAAGAAAAAAGAAGTTTGCTAAACTAAAATCATAAAAAATGACACTCAGTATAAGGATAAAACACTTTTATATTTTTATAGTCAAGTGTATATTTCAAGCAAACTATATGAATTAGGGTTAAAGAGTCAATGAAAGATAAGCTGGAATTAGTGGCTCATGCCTGTAATCCTAGCAAATCACAAGGATGAGATGATTCAAAGTTAGTAGTAAAAGAAAGAAGAAAGTATATATGATTCACTTTCCTTCCTTCCTTCCTTCCTTCCTTTGCTTTCCTTCTTTGTATCAGACCCAGACTCAAAATCAGTACTGCCACTTTTACTCATTGCCTAGAACTCTATCAACTGAGCAACACTTCAAACACCAAGATTCATATCTAATTAAGTACCAAAAAACTGAGTATTTCTCAAGTCGTATAGCACTAGACTTTAGCAAAAAAAAAACACCTAAGGAACAGAACCCAAGCTCTCAGTTCAACCTGCAAAACAAGAATACACACACACACACACACACACACACACATCCATCAGGGCTGAAAGGTTTGGATGACTAACATTAGATAGACACAAAAATTATGTTTTTATGAGAGGAAATTATCCAGTGAAAACTTGATTTGAAGGAAGTACACCATGAGACGTGAAAGGTACTAATTTTTGATAAATCACCTGACCCCATGAATTTAGGGCACACTAAATATACAAAGACACATCTATCAAACTATGATAACATTTCAAAAGGGCAATAAATTATACTTTAAAAATTGAAATTGAATGAAATACATGCAAATTGTGAATACGTTAAAAACCAATAAGAATACCACAAAAATAAAATTTAGGACTTAAAAAAATAGACTTACTTGAGGGCAAGGATCAACATTTAAATCTTGACTGTTTCCTGCACCTGCTGATCCCGGACAGGGTGGAAGGCTGGGGCTGAAGGCCATGAGATCCGTATTGGACGGAACCACTGCTGAGCACACCCTCTGCCTCCTCTGCTGGGAGTAAGTCAAACTCCCCACCGCGCTGGAGCACACCAGCACAGGCTTCCCAGGCGCGCACGCGCCCTCGCTCCGCCCCACAGCCGCCCCAGAGCACCGCAGCGCCAC
>NW_012267266.1:2788040-2789919 GCF_000151885.1 Dipodomys ordii
CTACTAAACGAATATGAAATTGCCCCATTGGTTCCTTCATCACGATCAGAAGCATTCACTCTGATAACCATTGTTCCATTGTCTGCGTTTTCGAAAATTCTCACCTCATATTCCGACTGTTCAAAACTGGGAGCATTGTCATTCACATCCAGCACGGTGACCAGCAGTTGGAGAGAGCCAGTGAGCTCGGGTTTCCCTCCATCGGTGGCCATCAGGAGTAGGCTGTGTTCAGGAGCCTCCTCTCTGTCCAAAGATTTTCTTAACACGAGTTCAACTTGTTTATTTTCTTTGTTCTTTGAATTCACACTTAGCGTGAAGTAATCATTAGAGTCAAGCACATAGGTTAAAACTGAATTTGCTCCAAAATCTGCATCTGATGCGCCCTCTAGCAAAAATCGAGAGTCTAGCGTTCTGGATTCTGAAATAAACAGCTTCTGCACATTTACCGGAAACACAGGCGGGTTGTCATTAATGTCCTTCACCTCCACCTCCACGTGGAACACCTGCAGCGGCCTGTCCACGATCACCTCCAGGTGCAGGCTGCACTCCGCGCTGCGCCCGCACAGCTCCTCCCGGTCGATCCGACCATTCACAAACAAAATGCCATTCTGCAGATTTACCTCCAGAAGGTCCCCGCCGCCCTTGGTATCTAACTGGAACAGGCGCGGCACCAGCTCCGTCAGCTCCAGCCCCAAGTCCTGCGCGATGCGACCCACAAAGGTGCCGTGTTTGGCCTCCTCTGGGACTGAGTAATGGAGCTGGCCGCTCCCGGCTTCCCATAATGTGAAGAGCAGAAGTGAAAATAGTAGATTCACGCTCTCTAGGTTGGTTCCGCCTGAGAACACCATTTCAAGTGCAAGATCTTTTTTTAACTGGTGTATATTACCTCGAAACTCGGAGAAATCATCTTCTTGTCTCAGCTTCACTCTCCTAGGTTCGCCATTGTTTGTTACAGAGTGAAAAAGAATGGAGCCTGCTTCCCAGGGGAAGGGGGAAGGATTCTTCTTGAATCAAAGAGAATGCCATGGCCAAGAGTGACATCATGTGGCTCACAGAGTAAGTACAGATTGTATGAATGAACCTTGCACTATTGACCTGTAAACTTTATTCCAACCTCTGAATTTTTTCTTATAAATCACAATTGAAGTAGAAGATGATGTTTCTCTATGGTGTGAGCATATTAGGTTGACCTCTCAATGCACAGCCTGACCATAATTGTAAATTTTTCCATGCCCTGAGTAAACTTTCTACAGTGTTCACCTATCGTCAAAATGAAGTTTAAATGGAACAGTTAACCAATTAAAATTTTCAAACTATGATTGTTTATTTTGTTCTGAAATTTAGGACTTCTATATTTATACATTCAGGATCCTGGCTCACTCTTTTCCAGTGAAAAGAATCAGGAAAATATAAATAATTATTTGATATCATTTCCTTAAGTAATTGCAGTTAAGATCTTGCATGGGAATAAAATATGCACCTATTTTATCAGCTTATACTAAATGATTTGTTAGCATTTATATTATCTGTTCCAAGTTGTGAATCCTTCCTATACATACAGTTTGATTCTTTTTATCTTTATCATTTGGAAATAATTAACTCTTTTACCATTTCCAATACAGTTTGTATTATCTTTTCATAGTACATTTAATTACTATTCACCTTTAGTAGGGATTCTATGCTTTTTTGCAGTACTGTGGTTTGAACTCAGAACTTCAAGCTTGCAGAACAGGCACCCTTCCACTTGAACCACACCCTAACCCACCAGAATGTTAATTTTTTGGGGGGGTCCGGTTGTGGGGCCTGAACTCTGGGCCTGGGCACTGTCCCTCAGCTCTTCAGCTCAAGTCTAGTACTCTACCACTTGAGCCACAGTGCC
>NW_012267266.1:2798669-2804563 GCF_000151885.1 Dipodomys ordii
AATGCCATTCTGCAGATTTACCTCCAGAAGGTCCCCGCGGCCCTTGGACGCCACCCGGAACAGGCGCGGCACCAGCTCCGTCAGCTCCAGCCCCAGGTCCTGCGCGATGCGGCCCACGAAGGTGCCGTGTTTGGCCTCCTCTCGGACCGAGTAATGGAGCTGGCCGCTCCCTGCCTCCCAGGATGACAGAAACAGAAGTGAGAGCAGCAGACACCGGGGATCCGGAGCTCCTTCCCAGGAAAACACCATGTCAAGTATTCCTTTTGTTCTTCTTTGAAAATCTTGTCTTGATATGTAGATGAACTATTGTTTTGTCTCGAATCTTTTAATTCTATTCTGCTGCACCTGACACTGCTCAACAATTAAAAGATTTACGTTGCTGCAGAAACGTCATTGGCTCTCGTTTAGCCAGAACTTGACAGACAGCGACATCATGTGGTGCCAAGGTGTAATGATTACAATTTAACTTATCTCCACAACAATTGTTTTACATAAAATAAATGTTTTTTTTCATAATTTAATAGTAGATCCTTACCTTTACCACTTGCAGATATACTTACTTTTTGGCTCTTTAAAGTAACTTGAGTTTCAGAGAGGGATCTCTCTCTTCATAGTTAAAGCAATATCTTCCCAATATTTTGAATGTTTAAAACATGACTTGTATATACATCATGGACAATAGCAATATATGTTTCTTCTGTGCTTTTGTGCAGAAGGTCATATTTATCTGGTCATTGGAATATCTTTTTCCCAAGAGAATTATGAAATTCCAACTTTTCTTAAGCTAGAGTTTATTTCATCTTACATATTATGAATTATTGTACATTTCTGCTTTTCTTTATTCAATAGATGTTTGATTTATTACTGTGTTCTACTTACTAATGCAGGAAAAATGAAAGTGCATGTTCTTTGAATATTGAATCTCTGAATAGTTTGATATTATGAATATTGAATCTCTGAATAGTTTGATATTAGTAATAAGAATTTCACTTAGAACATTTTCCTTCGCAGACTTCTCTACCAACATTAGCCCTGGTAGTATTTCTACCATTCACTTCTGGCCATCTCTTTGCTGTTCAGATGTATGTATATTTTCCAAAGTTAAGAGTCTAGTTCCAAAGTTAAGAGTCTAGCCTTTTTATTGGAAAGTTCCTTTCCTTTAGGTATTTATATATACTTCCCTGTCTTCAAGTTAATCAACGTTTCCAACATATTTAAATCCATATCAACAGGCCCGGACCTTCATTCTCCACTCAACATTTTTGTTATACCTTAACCAAAGTCAAAAAGTTATCTAATCAATGGGTACTCCCAAATCCACATATTTGAAGATCACTAATTCTAGAACATAATCACTCCCCACACATATGTATAAGTAATTTTATTATTCATTTCACTTATATAGAATATTTAACATTTGTCTATATTCTCTCCATTATTTGGTCATTCCTGGGGCTTGAATTCTGGGCCAGGGGCACTGCTCCTAGGCTTTTTTATACTTACGGCTCTACAACTTACACCACAGCTCAATTTCCAGCTTTTTAGTAGTTAATTGGACATAAGAGTGTCACACACTTTTCTGCCTGGGCTTTGATCTATGATCTTTGGATCTCAGCCTCCTAAGTAGCTAGGACTACAGGCGCGAACCACCAGCACCTGGCCAGCCTCTCCATTTTTACATATCATAATTTTGTCATTATGAGCACAGCTTCCATCAGATTAAACCTCTAATGGACTTGCCTTTCTGTGAAACAAGCATCAAAACCTTATACTAAAGTTAGTATATGCAATATGTGACTATGAACCAATCTTCCCAAAATGATCTTTCTATACTTTCCAATATAAATTGTATTTTCAAGAAAGATATAACTTCAATAACTTCTTTGTTCAAGGTATTTCTTTTATTATCTATCAAAATTCTATCCATACTTCAAAGTCCAGCGCAAAAGTAAATTCTTCAGCCAATTGCCAATGGTTCATGCCTATATCCTAGCTACACAGGAGGCTGAAATCTGAGGATCATGATTTGAAGCTAGCTCATACAAGAATATCCCTGAGACTGTTATCTCCAATTAACCACCCAAAGCAAGAAGTGGAGCTGTGACTAAAGTGGTTCAGCACTAGCCTTGAGCAAGAAAGCTAAGGGACCTGGTCCCAAGTTCAAACCCCAGGATTGACACATACACAAAAACAAATTCTCAGGCCTGGGAAGATGGCTCAGTGGTAGAGTGCTTGCCTTGCATGCATGAGGCCCTGGGTTCTATTCCTCAGCACCACATAAGCAAAAGAAAAAAGCCGGAAGTGGTACTATGGCTCAAGTGGTAGAGCGCTAGCCTTGAGCTGAAGAGCTGAGGGACAGTGCCCAGGCCCAGAGTTCAGGACCCACAACCGGACCCCCCCAAAAAAAAAACAAATTCTCCAAGTATTAATTATAGATGCCTCCATTGTAGATGGTTAAGGTCTACCTTCACTTCTATAGTAGTGATTATCAAAAAGGAAGACTTTTCAGAGAACATGTGTTCCTCTACAAACTTGCTCCAACGTATAGCAAGTTTCAGTTACCAGGAAAATTACTTTTGAGCAGATTCCTTTAATTGCACTCAGAAATTACATTACATATTAGATCCAATTCCTTGAAACTTTTAATGTGAATACAGTTCCTATGCAAATAAGAAAAAATTCAAATATGATATAGTAAGCATCATTTCAAATGGAACAAATTTAAATTTCTTTTGGTAAATGCTAATTTACTGCTCATTGGCAAAACTACTGAAAATGACACAATATATAGATTTTTTATACCTCTAATTTTCTCTATACTGAATTTAAAAAATACAGGACATTCTACACTAACTTCTTAATGAGTGGTAGAATTTTACCAACTATGAAAGTTGATGGGTGCTTAAAACAATATTTGTAAATTTTTAAAAACAACCAGATAATTAATTTGTGCTCTCCACCAAAGTGTTCCACATAATAGAAAACTGAATAAATTATGATATAACTACTTAAAAGTTAAAAAAGGAGAAAATATAGATTAAATTTGAAGTGTTAAATCATGCTTTAAAAAAAAAAGAATATTGAGCTGGGCATCCATGGCTAATGCCTGTAATCTTAGTTACTCAGGAAGCTGAGATCTGAGGATCGAGGTTCAAAGCCAGCCCAGGAAGGAAAGTCTGTGAGACTCTTCATTAACCACCAGAAACTAGAACTGGTGCTGTGGCTCAAGTGGTAAAGCACTAGCCTAGAGCTGAAGAGCTCAGGCCCAGAGCCCAGGTCAGAATTCAAGCCCCATGACTGACAAAAAGAAAAGAAAAGAAAAAAAGAATATTGTACATGTGCTTAATTATGGAATATATAAAAGAAACGTCTGTTTCAGGCATTCAGGTGGGTAAAATGAATTGCAAATAAGGAACAAAACAAAATACTATAGAACTGTCACCTAAGATGTATTTTTAAATATTAATTCATCACCAGCACAATTCTAAAAAGTAAGATAAGAAGTCACTAATACATAAATACAATTCAAGGAGACAAAAAAGATAAGTTGATGCAATAAGAAATTAAAATAATTCAATTGCTACATTAAACATAAAAGTAAAATTAAACAGATGTTACAATACATAGATTAAATGAAATATGGATAATATATGGAATGAAAAAATCAGAATAAATATTGAAAGTTTTTTACTATCTAACTTTTGAAGATTGCATGTGACTAAGGATGTGGCTCACTGATAGAACACTTGCCTATCATCCCAGAGATTCATATCTATCGCAAGGTTACCCACCACCCAAAAAAAATCACCAGCACACTAGATAATTATAATGATACACTATGTAAACAAAGAAATCCATGCTTCTGAATGGTGTATTACTCATTAAAATTTATATTAATCAATAATAATCATTTCTTATATAAAAATTGAATCTTGCCAATGGAATAGATTAGAAGATGCAGAAATAATACCACCTGCTTACCATCAGCTGATATTCGACAAAGGACTAAAGATGTACAGTGGAATAAACATGGCCTCTTCAACTATTGGTGCTGGGAAAACTGGGCAGCCACATGCAGAAAACTAAGAGGATCGCAGCCTATCATCATTAACATCAACACGAAATGGATTAAAGACCTCAACATCAAACCTGAAACTTTGAAACTACTGCAGGACAGAGTAGAAGAGACACTAGAACTTATAGGCACAAGCAGGAACTTCTTGAACAGAGTTCCAGGGTCACAACAAATTGGAGAGAGACTCAACAAATGGGACTACCTTAAAAATAAAAAGTTTCTGCACAGCTAAAGACATAATTACCAAACTAGAAAGACAGCCAACCACTTGGGAAAAGGTATTTACCAGCAATATATCAGACAAAGGCCTAATATCCATTATATACAGGGAGCTCAAGAAACTAAACCCTCACAAATATAACAAATCAATCATTAAATGGGCAAAGGAGCTAAAATGAGACTTCTCAGAAGAGATAAAAATGGCAAAGAAACGTATGAGGAAATGTTTATCATCCCTGGCTGGAAAGGAAATGCAAATAAAAAAATCTGAGATACCACCTTGCCCCAGTCAGAATGGCATATATCCTAAATTCAGCCAAAGACAAATGTTGATGGGGATGTGGAGAAAGAGGAGCCCCACTGCACTGCTGGTGAGAATGGAAATTAATACAACCACTCTAGAAAGCAGTCTGGAGGTTCCTCAGAAAACTAAACATAGACTAACATACAACCCAGCCATACCACTCCTAGGCATCTACCCTGAGCAACAGGAACCAGAATACAAAGACACATGCACCTCCATGTTCCTTGCTGCACTCATCACAATAGCCAAGATATGTTAACAAGCAAGATGCCCCACTACAGATAAATGAATCCAAAATTGTGCTACCTATATACAATGTAATATAATGCAGACATTAGAAAGAACAAAATAATGGCATTCTCGGGGAAATGGATGGAACTAGAACAAATCATATTGAATGAAATAAGCCAAGAACAGAGAGAAACACGGCAAATGGTCTCTGTGATATGCAGGTGTTAAATTCAAAATGCAACAGGACACAAGAAGCAAAGGATGTCTTCTTAACTTGTCATATTGTTTTTAGATGACTCTATATTCTTGACCCCACATATGATATATACATGTGCACATAGAGGGAATATAGAAGGAGGGCACAGAATCAGAGAGAAACGGGTGAAAAAATATAGCAGAGGGGTCCATCAGCTGCACTGGAAATTGATGAAAGTGAACGAAGCAACCCAAAGGCAGTGATAGGAGGGAATGAGAGAGAATGAGGGAACAGCATGCACTAGGAAAAAAGGAAATAAATGTACATATCACCTAATCTGTAAATCTGAAATACTTGTATTGTCAAAGTTTGAAGAGTTCAAAAGCTTTATAGACCATGATAATGGTCATTCGCCTTGTGAAAGTTAAAATATGTTTGTGACATTAGCTAAGTATCACTATCCTAAAATATTGTTAAATTTATGTAATCACTTAATCCCAAAGAAATTTATTTTAAAAAGATGGAGTCTTACTAAGTTTCGATAAAATTCTAGGATCGTCTACACACCAAAGACAAGCGTCAAATTCATGATGAGCCTGACTCAGGCTGTATTCCTGGGATTAGGCACATTAAAAACCAAACCCATTGAAATTCACATTTTCAAAGTATTGAAAACAAAAATATTTACGACTCACGTTGTCTGCAGAGGTGGGACCATGAGGAAGGCTGGGACTGAAGGCCATGAGGTCGGTCTTGGGCGGGCCCTCCCCAGAGCACACCCTCTGCCTCCTCTGCTGAGAGTAGGACCAGCTCCCCACCGCGCTGGAGCACACCAGCACAGGCTTCCCAGGCGCGCACGCGCCCTCGCT
>NW_012267266.1:2805688-2824042 GCF_000151885.1 Dipodomys ordii
CGTGTACTCGGCCTGTGCGAACACGGGCGCGTTGTCGTTCACGTCGGCCACCTCCACCGACACGCTGGCGGTGGCCCACAGCGGAGGCGAGCCCCTGTCACGCGCGGTCACCACCAACTCATAAGTCGACTCTGTTTCCCGGTCCAGAGTGCTCTCCAGTATCAGAGAATAATAGTTTTTGAAGGTGGACACCAACGTGAACGGTGTGTCAGGTGTTAGGGAGCAGGTCACCTGCCCATTGTTGCCAGAATCTCTGTCAAACACGTTAATCAAAGTTACCACTGTGCCTGGCTGCGTGTCCTCAGAAATAGGGAGAGCCAGGGAAGTAAGAGTCAACTGTGGAGCGTTGTCATTAATGTCCACAACTTGCACCAGAACTGTACAGTGGCCAGCCAGAGGGGGCAGGCCCCTATCTGATGCCTCTACTTGGATGTTATACACTTTCCTTTCCTCAAAATCAATAAGCCCTATCACTGTAATTTCCCCACTCACAGAGTCGATGTGAAACTTGGATTTTATCTCTGGAGAAACATTGCTGGAGAAGGAGTATGTGATCTCCCCATTCACACCTTCGTCTAAATCTGAGGCATTCAGGTGAGTTACCATAGTCCCGATGGGAACGTTTTCTGGCAGCTTCGCTGTGTACAGCGTCCGGTCGAAAACCGGAGCATTGTCATTGGCATCCAGTACTGTGATGAGGAACTGAACTGTGCCAGTCAGCTCGGGTTTGCCTCCGTCCGTGGCCGTGAGCCATAGGTAGAGCTCCGGAGCTTCTTCCCTGTCTAAAGGCTTGCGCAGGACAAGCTCTAGAGGTTTTACCTGCTCGTGGTTGGGTGGAACGTCCAGCGAGAAATATTCACTGGGGCTCAGTCTGTAAGTCAGCAGAGCATTGGCTCCGATGTCTGCATCCGACGCGCCCTCTAGTGGAAGCCGAGAGTCAAGCAGCCTGGATTCGGGGATAAACAGATTCTTTTGTGTCGCGGGGAACACAGGCGCGTTGTCGTTAATGTCCTTCACCTCCACCTCCACGTGGAACACCTGCAGCGGCCTGTCCACGATCACCTCCAGGTGCAGGCTGCACTCCGCGCTGCGCCCGCACAGCTCCTCCCGGTCGATCCGACCATTCACAAACAAAATGCCATTCTGCAGATTTACCTCCAGAAGGTCCCCGCGGCCCTTGGACGCCACCCGGAACAGGCGCGGCACCAGCTCCGTCAGCTCCAGCCCCAGGTCCTGCGCGATGCGGCCCACGAAGGTGCCGTGTTTGGCCTCCTCGGGGACTGAGTAGTGGAGCTGGCCGCTCCCTGCCCTCCAAGCTGCTATAATGATCATAAACAGGAGTTGTCTGCTCTCCAGTTTGTGTTCTCTGACGTACACCATTTCCAGTTGTGACGTTTGATAATCATCAGCGAAGGTTTCCTCAGTTATTTAAAGTACCCCACCTCTTTCAGTCCAGATATGCTGTCCATTTCTGAGCATCCGAAGAGTTAAGATTGTGGGGCGTCTCTCCGATTGCAAAGGAAATGACTTCGGTTTGTGAATTTGAAACCACTTCATGGATAAGAGCGACATCATGTGGCAGCAATAGTAAGTGGGAATTTTAAAATTTAATTCTATAAGATGAAATTTATTGCAGGTTCTGGAGTTTCGAGCTGAAGTTTTTTCTTCACTGTAGTTCAAATATAAAGCACTACTTCTCACCCTTTTTTGTGTTCTTAGTGATTAGTTGCTTCTGAGTAATGTGAATATAATCTCGGTGTCCTATATTCATAGAAAATCTTTTCCATAATTTTAAAAACAATAATAACCTAAGTGTCAATAAAATTACTCAACCTATGTTTAAATTCCTCAGTTTCAGAAAATTCCATATTCTTAATTTCAGTATCACCCCCTGGAGAAAACTGAGCATGCTGATATCAATCTAGTATCTTAAGAATCTCCCAATGGAAGAAAAGGTTAAAATGCCTCTCTTTTTCTTTTAAAGATCAACTATGCAAATAATTTTTAATATTAGAAGTACTAGTGGATTTGGAGAGTCTTTGAAGGCAAGATTTTGTTTGTTAAGGTAACAAACAAAAATAGAAAAATAGTATTCTAAAAGTCTTGTTCAAAATTTATATATTCTTCTGTAGGGATTTGTGATACCCTTATTTAGTTACTCAATCCATCCTTTCTAAATCTTGTCTCCTGAGTACACATCTGTTTTTGTGTCTCTAATATGATATTGTTTATTTCTTTCATATTATAAATTTCATTATTACTTAAACTTTGGAGGACATCCATGTTTTTTACAGCAATTCTTTAATCAAGTCTTGGGATACTTTATTCTTTCTGGATCTACTTACCAGAGTTACCTTTCTTGTATGCAAACATTGGATCCCAGGGTTCCCAACTTCTAGGAGAATAATTCCTTGTGTGTTCAAATGCTTTTCAAGTTTTCTATTTGTTTGCATTAGTTTTCATGACTCTTGTTGTCCTTGACTATTGCAAGTTTCCTGTGGTTTCACCTTTTCTTCCACTTCATCTTTACATTTATTTCCCAAAGTGCTCTTTTCAGTGTTCGTCCACACCATATGATACTTTCACGTAGCTTTTCAGAACAGTCCATTTCTAGTATAGTACTCAACAGTCCCAACGCATTTTTCTCATTTTACTTGTCTTACCTACCTCATTCATATGAGAACCATTTCTTTATTCAATGTAGGTTGTTCCAGGTATATTTGGAATTTTGTATTCACTCATTTACTTAAATTCCTCTTCCCAGGAATATTGATTGTTCTCAATACGTCCCCAAGGAAATGTCTCCATTTTGTAACCACCAAAACTATCATTACTCTGAAACTTTCCTTCAGAGAACTAGACAGAGAAAATTCTATTCTATTTCTTCCACACTAAGATATAACTTACTTGAACTTCTTATAATGGTCTGCCTCTATTATGGTCATGGTATGTATGGTTCATCTTAATTTTTCATGAAATTCTTCGAGTCAGACATCAAGAGTTGATTCAACTCTTCTTTGAAAGACAGTTTTATAGAGACTCTCCTAAAAACTTAAAATGTTCACTCAGTCATGATAACTATGGTTTTTCTCTACCTTTGAAGAAATCAAGCTGTTTAGGGATTACTGAATGTCATTTTTCTATACAATAATATGCTTCATTGATTATTTCATCTATAGGTGATTTTGTTTTCTTATATGTGTAGAGGATTGGGGAAGTTTTCTTCTTATTCCATTTTTGCAATACTAATGTGGGTTTAAAATTATGTACTCTTGGGGCTGGGAAGTTGGCTCAGTGGTAGAGCGCTTGCCTTGCATGCCTGAGGTCCTGGGTTCAATTCCCCAGCACCACATAAGCAAAAAGAAAAAAGCCAGAAGTGGTGCTGTGGCTCAAGTGGTAGAGTGCTAGCCTTGAGCTGAAGGACTGAGGGGCAGCGCCCAGGCCCAGAGTTCAGGCCCCACAACTAGACCCAAATAAAATAAAATAAAATTATATACTCTTAAAAAACAGGATATTATTATGGTATCTGACCTTTCAGAACTGAAACTGAACACATTAGGGAGAACAACCCCCCCAGTCCTCTAATAGACCTTGAGAAATTTTTAAATATGGAAAAATATGCAATCCAAGTTTAATGTTATCTGCTGTTTCCTGAAAAAATATTGACAAAATACCAACACCATCTTCAGGAAGTCACTGAGGTGGTAGAGCACAGTAAATCAAGCCTGTAATCCCTGTTACCCAGGAGACAGACCTTGGTGAGATCATGGAAGCCCAAGCTGGCCAAAAAGTTGGTAAGACTGAATTTCAACAAACAAGCCAGACATGGTTGTATGAAGACGGCCATAGGTAGGAGAATCACAGTGAAGGTCAACAAACAAACTAGAAACACTGGCCAAAAAATAAATTAATTTTTTGAAAACTGAGGGCATGGTTCAAATGGCAGAGCACAATATGAGCTGGAGGGGCTGAGTGTAAACTTCAGTCCTATGCAAAGAAGCAAGTCACTGAGGACTTAGCACTTTATGTACCTTTGGAATCCTATAATTATTCCACTGCCAGATGTCAATTCAATTCAGAACTTTGGGATCTAATCTTAAATTATTTTAAAAAGGCATGGCTTTTAAAATGCTACGAATATCTCAGAATAATTTGGCAATCATGGCCTTCCTACAAATAGCAAATACCTTTACATAAAATTAAAATCTTATGGAATTCATAATGACACTTTCCTGATATAAACTGACATAAAAAGTTTAATGGTCCTCTAAAATATTAAGACTAAGTTTAGTTACCCAATTAATATTTGTCAGACTAACACCACATTAAAATTACTATATACTTGCAGCAATTCCCTGTATATTAAGGACAACCGTTTATCATATTAATATTATAGGCCAGAAATTGAGAGCTTAAAGATAAACACTCTATCTAAAACAGCACAAAATGAAACTCAAACGGGTAAACAGCATAGAAGGATAGCATCAAGACTTCCAATGTTTTGTCACTAATTTTTTTTGTCTTTCAAGTAAAGAAATAATAGGTTAACTATACACAGAGAATAGTGATCACATTAGTATCTGAGGCTCCATTGAAAAATGACCCACCAGAGATACAAATAAAAAGAGGAGAGTTGCAAGGGCATAGTAATACAGGGGTTTTAATGGTTTTGTTTGCTCATTCATTTGTTGCAGTACTGTGGATAGAACTTAGAGTATGTATGTGTTAGACAAGAGTTATACCACTGAGCCACCTCTCTAGCAAGAGGACACATATGTCATATAAATGTTCTTTTTCAAAGGTCAAATTATCTCTAATTAGAATTTCTATATTATTTGCATACCTAACAAATCGAGTAGTACCCACACATAAAACATGGTTAAAGCATATGAAAATATCTCACTCACACTTTCATCTCCATCAGATGTTCATCGTTATTCCTAAATGGTTTCAAATGAAACCTAAACACTCATGGAAAACAATGATCACTGGGGAATATGTAAAATAACATACTATGCAGACTGGCCACCTGGCTCAAATGGAAGAAATTTAGCCTGGAGCCTCCAAGTAAGAGCTCTAGGCCCTAAGTTCAAGTTCAAGTTCAAGTCCCTTAGATAGAAAGACAGACAGACAGACAGAGACAGAGACAGAAATAAAAACACAACAGCAAAGCATTTCCAAAAAACATACTAAAGGTAGTACTTCCATAGAAATGGATAAATTGGAAATGTTATGTAACTTAGTAGTAGAGGCCTTGCCTACAATTTCAGAGGGATTGAGTTTCTTCCCAGCACTGAGAAAAAGAATTAGGAAGCAAAAAGTATATGACACATGATGATATTTCAAACTCTCTGGTGGATCATGCCTGTAATACTATTCAGGAGGCTGAGATTTGAGGATTGCAGTTCAAAGCCAGCCCAGGCAATAAAGTCTGTGACTCTTACCTTTAATAAACTACTCAGAAAAGACTGGAAGTGACATTTTGGCCTAAGTGGTAGAGCATTAGCCTTGAGCACAGAAAGGCTCAGGGACACTACCTAAGCCCAGAGTTCAAGCTTCAGGCCTGGCAACAACAACAAATCTAAGCCTGGTGTCAGTGGCTCACATCTTTTATCTTAGTTACCAACGAGGTTGAAATCTGAAGTTGCAGTTTGAAGCCAGCCCAGGAAGAGAAGTCTATGAGACACATCTCCAAATAACCACCAAAAAGCCAGAAGTGGAGCAGTATGTCAAGTGATAGACTGCTAGTCTTGAGTAAAGAAGCTTAGGGACAGCATCCAAAGTTCAAACCCCAAGACTGACACCAGAATGAAAAAAAAAAACGTATATACATATTTATCTCCTAAAGTTTAAATGTACATACTTGATATATAGGTAATGAAAATATCACTGTGAAAAGAAAAAGAACTTGTGAAATGAAAGTGACGCTTTCAATATAAAAATGCATGAGGTGTGGAATGCATGAAATAATGCTTACTAATTGTATTTCAATAAATATTAGAAATGAAAGACTATAATAAGAAATAGAATAAAAAGATGTAAACATAGACAGACACCAATGGCAAACACATGTAACCCTAGCTATTCACGAAGCCCAGATCTGAGAAGCCTGACTTGAAGCCAGCCCAGGAAACAAAGTACCTCCAAATACCCACCAAAAAGCTGAACTGCCGCTGTGGTTCAAGTGACCGAGCACTAGCCTGGACCAAAAAGCTTAGGGACAGCACCCAGAAACCCTTAGGACAAGCTGCAGGAACAGCATATTAGGGGAAAAAAGATACTAAACTGAGAACAATTGATTTTAAAACAATACACATTATGCACAATAAATATAAAATGAAAATTAAACATAAATTACTTATATGTAGACTTACTATTGCACAACGATCTTCTTTCAACTCCTGATGCTCCCCTACATCCATCCCTGCAGAATGAGGAGGTAGGCTGGGGCTGAAGGCCATGAGGTCGGTCTTGGGCGGGCCCTCCCCAGAGCACACCCTCTGCCTCCTCTGCTGGGAGTAAGTCAAACTCCCCACAGCGCTGGAGCACACCAGCACAGGCTTCCCAGGCGCGCACGCGCCCTCGCTCCGCCCCACAGCCGCCCCAGAGCACCGCAGCGCCACGTACAGCACCAGCGTCAGCACCAGCAGGCTGCACACCGCGCAGATGGCGATGATCAGGTACACGTTCACGTCCACCAGCGTCGCCTCCGAAGCCACGGCGCCCTCCGAGGCACGCAAAGACAGCTTGGGCGATTGGCCGCTGTCCACCAGAGACACCAGCACCGTGGCGGTGGCCGTCAGCGCCGGCTCGCCATGGTCCTTCACCAGCACCAACAGGCGCTGCCTCGCGGCGTCCGCCTCGTCCAGCGCGCGCGTGGTGCTGATCTCGCCCGTGTACAGCCCCACGCGGAACGCGCTGCGCGCACCGGCCGCCGCCGGCTGCAGCTCGTACGACAGCCACGCGTTGTAGCCAGAGTCCGCGTCCACCGCGCGCACCTTGGACACCACGTGGCCAGCGCCCACCGAGCGCGACAGCACTTCGCTGCGCGCGCCGCCGCCGCCGCCGCCGCCGCCGGGAGGCCCCAGCAGCGCAGGCGCATTGTCGCATTGTCGTTCTCGTCCAGCACGAACACCTGCAGAGTCACGTTGCTGCCCAGGGCGGGCACGCCAGCGTCGCGCGCGCTCACCTGGAACTGCAGCAGCTCCAGCTCCTCGTGGTCCAGCGGCTGCAGCGCGTACACCTTGCCGCTCTCCGCGTGCACCGACACGTAGCTCGACAGCGCGCGCTCGCCCACCCGCCGCTCCACCAGCGAGTACGACACGCGCGCGTTCTCCTGCGCGTCCGCGTCGCGCGCCCACACCGTGAAGATGTGCGAGCCGGGCGCGTTGTTCTCCTTCACGAACACCGTGTACTCGGCCTGTGCGAACACGGGCGCGTTGTCGTTCACGTCGGCCACCTCCACCGACACGCTGGCGGTGGCCCACAGCGGAGGCGAGCCCCCGTCACGGGCGGTCACCACCAACTCATAGTCAGAGGTGGTCTCTCGGTCCAGGGCGCTGTCCAGAACCAATGAGTAATAATTTTTGAAGGTGGACACCAGCTTGAAGGGTGTGTCAGGCGTCAGGGAGCAGGTCACCTGCCCATTGTCTCCAGAGTCAGAATCTGACACGCTAATCAGGGCAATGGCGGTTCCCAATTGAGCGTCCTCTCGAACAGGCAAGGATAAAGACGTCAATGCAATCTGAGGCGCATTGTCATTTTTATCTAATACTTTCACTAAAACCGTACAGTGTCCTGCCATCGGAGGGTGTCCTCTGTCTGTTGCATCAACTCGGATTTTGTATAAGGTTTCTTGTTCAAAATCCAGATTCCCTTTAATTACAATTTCTCCTGTTTTCCCATCTATGCTAAACTGGTCCAAAACCCTGGGGGAAAGGAGGCTACTAAACGAATATGAAATTGCCCCATTGGTTCCTTCATCACGATCAGAAGCATTCACTCTGATAACCATTGTTCCATTGTCTGCGTTTTCGAATATTTTCACCTTGTATTCAGATTGTTCAAAACTGGGAGCATTGTCATTCACGTCCAGCACGGTCACCAGCAGTTGGAGAGAGCCCGTGAGCTCGGGTTTCCCTCCATCGGTGGCCATCAGGAGTAGGCTGTGTTCAGGAGCCTCCTCTCTGTCCAAGGATTTTTTCAACCTGAGCCCAATTTGTTTGTTGTCATCACTGCTTGTTTTCACATCTAGCGCAAAATACTCGCTAGAACTGAGTTTATAGGTTAAGGCAGAATTTGATCCAACATCTGCATCTGCTGCGCCCTCTAGTGGAAAGAAAGAATCCGGCAGCCTAGATTCATAAATCAGCAATCTTTGTTCCTTCACTGGAAACACAGGCGGATTGTCGTTAATGTCCTGCACCTCCACCTCCACGTGGAACACCTGCAGCGGCCTGTCCACGATCACCTCCAGGTGCAGGCTGCACTCCGCGCTGCGCCCGCACAGCTCCTCCCGGTCGATCCGACCATTCACAAACAAAATGCCATTCTGCAGATTTACCTCCAGAAGGTCCCCGCGGCCCTTGGACGCCACCCGGAACAGGCGCGGCACCAGCTCCGTCAGCTCCAGCCCCAGGTCCTGCGCGATGCGGCCCACGAAGGTGCCATGTTTGGCCTCCTCGGGGACGGAGTAGTGGAGCTGGCCGCTCCCTGCCACCCAGGCAGCAAGGAACAGAAGCCAGAGCAAGAAGCATCGCCTTCCCAGTCTGCCTTCAGTGGTCAAATCCATATCAAATACCTCCTGTTCTATTTCCATTAGAAGTTTTTTCCGGCATAAAGAAGAAAATATCTGTGATTCCACGTCTGTTAATTCAATCTTTCTGCGTCCGCCATCATTCAGCAGTCTTGGAAGAATGCAGTAAAAAGCTTGTGCTTTGTACACTAGCTAGATGTAAATCCATGGTAGACAGCGACATCATGCGGCTCCAAAGGGTAAGTACTGAATTCATATAACCACTGTATTTTCATTATTCTTTAGTATTTTTTTTACCTTACCTTTAGAGTAAATCCTTTTGTGTGTGATTTCAGAATCCGTGTCACTATGTGTAATTCATTTCATAATTGAGAGTAAGTTCCATAATTATCTACTGCAAACAACTTTCAATCCAATACTTCAAATTTTGTACCAAGTTTAGACATTTCAAATATGATGCAAACTTGTCTTGGAAATTAGAAATGTGACTTATTCTATAAATTTTGGCTAAAGCAGAAAATTGTCTATCTGTGTTTATCAGAATTGCTTTGGATAAATGATGTCATTTGAGATTAACAATTTTGTCTTAGTAATTTCAACCTTATTGATGTTGACGTCCATTGTTTCTTTTCTCAGTAAAATGTCATATATGCTTACGGCTCTTTCATGTAATAATAGGATAGTAATTTTAGTGCACATTTACAACAGTTTTTGAGGTAGATTTTACTATGTAGCCCAGGCTACCCTCCAGATACTCCTACTGTAGCTTCTCCAGTAATGAGATTACAGAACTATGCTCTCATGCCTGAATCTACAAAATTTATTAACTTCTGGATAGTTGATATTAGTCCTCCCACTTCACTTACTTCCCTCCCATATATTAAACACTTTCTGATGGAAATTTTACCCATTTGTGATTTGTTTCTTTGGATTCTTCACTTGTTCTTAAATGACCTTGTCCTGATCTCAGAGCTTCAGCCCCCTTTCTATGTGGTTTACTCTTATGTGTTCTCATCCTCTTCCATGTTCCAAATGAAATCTTTCTGATGTATTTACAACCCACATCTGCATTCCCCCTGTTCTATATTCCTGTCACCTTCACCCCCACATTCTGACTCCTAGATAGAAACATGTAGAATATAAAAACATAAGTACTATAGAAGCAAGACTAATAATTAATGCCCTAAATCAAATATTTAAATGCGCATTTTGGTTCAATGGCACAAACACTGTCATGTCACCAACAGAATTTTTAAATTACTCTTTCTCCTTGCTGACCTTATTCTAAGGTGGGCTGTAATCTGCCTTTTTACATATGTATCTTTATGAATACAATTTAAATAAAATTTACTAAACATAGAAATGCCAAGATATTAGAATCACTTTGAGTGACCTACAAGGAGATCATAACTATTTATTTTCAACTTTTTCCAATATCAAAATTATTTTGCAAACAATAATGTGTATTTCTCCCTTCTCCAATATGACATGTGTCCAAGCTGAGTTTTTTAAATTCTTCTATTTTTATCTGCAAAAGTGGGATAATCATATCTTAACATAAAGCCCTAATTTCAACTTGACCATTAGTTTATCCTTTATGTTATTATTTGGAGTGATTAAAATCCCTCTAAGGAAAAGAAAATCATGTTACCAATAAAATTTTTCAAACAAAACATTTTACACTCACTTTCTTCCACATAAAGCCTCACAAATTTTAAAACAAAGCCTTTCTTCTATTAGAAGTTCTGTGTTAAAATAATTAACTTGAGTCTATTTTCTAGGTCTTTCACAGACTTCCTATTGTGAGAAAACAAAAATTTTATTGCTAACAGCCACCAAATATAGAAATTCCTTTGCCTAGAAGAATATAAGGATTCATGAAAGAGATAGTGGCAATGTGTTGGTTGAAGCTTTTCTATAGTGGCTGCTTGTCATATAGGCATGGCTAAAGTAAAGCATACTTCCTTCTTTTTTGTCAGTAATGGGGCCTGAACTCTGAGTGCTGTCCCTCAGCTCTTCAGCTCAAGGCTAGCACTCTACCACTTGAGCCACAGTGCCACTTCTGGCTTTCTCTGCTTATGTGGTACTGAGGAATCGAACCCAGGGCCTCATGCATGTGAGGCAAGCACTCTACCACTAAGCCATCTTCTCAGCCCCTAGTAAAGCATACTTTCTACCTAAATTTTCTACTGGTAAAAATTAACTAGCCGGGCACCAGTGCCTCACGCCTATAAGCCTAGCTATTCAGGAGGCTGAGATCTGAAGATTGCGGCTCAAAGCCAGCTGGGGCAGGAAAGTCCATGATACTCTTATCGCCAATAAACCACTATTAAACCAGAAGTGACACTGTGGCTCAAGTGGTAGAGTGCTCTCCTTGAGCTGATGAGCTGAGGGATAGTGCCCAAGCCCAGAGTTCAAGCCCCATGACCGACAAAAAAAAATTAGGGCTGGGAAGGTAGCTCAGTGGTAGAGTGCTTGCCTTGCATGCATGGGGCCCTGGGTTCGATTCCTCAATTCCTCATAAGCAGAAAAGAAAGGCGGAAGTGGCGCTGTGGCTCAAGTGGTAGAGTGACAGCCTTGAGCTGAAGAGCTGAGGGACAGCACCCAGGCCCAGAGTTTAGGCCCCAGGACCGGACCCCCAAAAAAAATTAACTAAAAATTAATACTGTATTTTCTTTCCATTGCAGTTCTTCAAATGTTCCCAAAGCGTAATAATGCAATCTAGTTGGTTTGTAGGTTTTTTTCATGTAGAAAATAATAATTATTTTGTAAACAAAGGGCCTACATTTTTCTCCATTTTATTTATTCAAATAGTTCAATCAAGTTGTAGGGGAATATAAAGTGGAGGAAAATTGTCTCTATAAATAAAGTAACTTCTTCATCCTCCAAAGAAAAAATTATAAACCAGAGAGTTTATATATTGCAAGTGTTTGTGCTTGTCTTGTATTTCTTTTGGACTGATTTAGCTTGGTTGAGACAGGTTTAAGCTCCTTGTTCTCCTACTTAAATCTCCTGTGTGTTGTGCTTACATCTGTGCACCACATACCCAACCAAGAGGAAAATTTTCCAAACAAATATAGTAAGATTTTCTAAATGAAAACACTGGACAATTCTTTCTTATCAATATAAGCAATGTATAAAGGAAAATGTGCAAATTTCAGGAAAATTGATTCTTTCACCAAATTTCAGGGCTAACTTTTTGGGAAAATAAATAATTGCATATCCACACAATGAAAAACTATAGGTCTAGATAAATGGATTGAAAATCTCCCTAAGAATCCATAAAGACCAAGAAATATTACATGAAAAAAATTAAAAGGAATTCAACAGCACAATGAAGAATATCCTTGTACAAGTAAAAAAGTTAGCCAGGTGCTGGTGGCTCATGCCTATAGTCCTAGCTATTCAGGAGGCTGAGATCTGAGAATCACGATCATTAAAAAAGTTCCCATGAGACTAATCTTCAATTAACCACTCAAAAACTCTAAGTGGAGCTGTGGCTCAAAGTGGTAGAGCACTAGTCTTGAGCAAAAAAACCTCAGGGACAGCGCCCAGGCCCTGAAAATCCCACAACTGACAAAGGAGACAGAGAGGGAAATGAGTTTAATCAATACTAACATTTGTAAAACATTTCTATGAAAACATTTTTAGAAATAAAAATCTTGAGTTAATCTAAACAAAATTTAGTACATTTGTGGTAGAAGTGGAATGGAAGGCTGAGAATGTAGCTTAGTGGTAGAGTTCTTGCCTAGCATGCATGAAGGAAGCCCTGGGTTTGATTCCTCAGTACTACATAAACGGAAAAAGCCAGAAGTGTTGCTGTGGCTCAGATGGTAGAGTGTTATCCTTGAGCGAAAGAAGCTCAGAGAGAGTGCCCAGGCCCTGAGTACAAGCCCCAGGACTAGCAAAAAAAAAAAGAGTAGAAGTTTCAACTGTACTATTTGTGCTGCTAGAATTTTAAATGGTATTCAATAAACAGAACCACTACCCGAACATTTAAAATTAAATTATTAAATGTATCATAAGTATGCAAAAGCAAAGACAAAGTTGAAAGGAATCATTACTACACAAATGAGAAAGTAAAAAAGAAAGTAAATTGCTATAGTCAATAAATAATTGAAAGTGAATAGAAAGGGAAAATCATAATTGATGTATTGGTGTAAAGCATTCAGTGCATTCATAGAGATTTTAATAAGTTTTTAACCTCTAGGTCTCACAATTTCCCCTATAATGTTTTCTAGAGATTAACTAGGATATTGTTATATAAGATTTTATGTCAGCCATGCACCGGTGGCTCATGCCTGTAATCCTAGCTAAACCAAGAGGCTGAGATCTTAGGATCGCAGTTCAAAGCCAGCCGGGACAGGAAAGTCAGTGAAACTCTTATATCCATAAACTACCAGAAAATCGGAAGTGGTGCTGTATTCAAGTTGTAGAGCGCTAGCCTTGACTGAAGAGCGAAGGAACAACACCCAAGCCCAGAGTTCAAGGCCCAGGAACAGCAACAACAACAACAAAAGATTTTATATCAAAAAAAGATTAACTGGTTACTTAATATAACTACAGCCAGGAGTGGTCAAGCCCATCTATAATCCCAATTCCTAAGTAGGTTGAGATACTAAGTCTGGAGTTAAAGAAAAATCAGCCTGGTGCTACATAGTAAGACATGACACACATGGAAAAGAAAAAGAAAGCATAGTGACTGAAAGATTTTGTGCAAATATGCTATGGCCACTAGGCTAGCTTTTTCAGAACTATGTATTAGGTATTACAGATTATGTATTAGTAAAATTAAACGACAAATATGTAATAGGAAGTTGCTAAACTATGCATAAATTAATCTTTCTTAAATACAGTTAATATATTTAAGGAATTGCTATAAAAATGTGGTACGTTTTAAGAAACTCACGTTGTCTGCAGAAGTAGGAACTTGGGGAAGGCTGGGGCTGAAGGCCATGAGATCCGTATTGGATGGAACCACTGCTGAGCACACCCTCTGCCTCCTCTGCTGGGAGTAAGTCAAACTCCCCACCGCGCTGGAGCACACCAGCACAGGCTTCCCAGGCGCGCACGCGCCCTCGCTCCGCCCCACAGCCGCCCCAGAGCACCGCAGCGCCACGTACAGCACCAGCGTCAGCACCAGCAGGCTGCACACCGCGCAGATGGCGATGATCAGGTACACGTTCACGTCCACCAGCGTCGCCTCCGAAGCCACGGCGCCCTCCGAGGCACGCAAAGACAGCTTGGGCGATTGGCCGCTGTCCACCAGAGACACCAGCACCGTGGCGGTGGCCGTCAGCGCCGGCTCGCCATGGTCCTTCACCAGCACCAACAGGCGCTGCCTCGCGGCGTCCGCCTCGTCCAGCGCGCGCGTGGTGCTGATCTCGCCCGTGTACAGCCCCACGCGGAACGCGCTGCGCGCACCGGCCGCCGCCGGCTGCAGCTCGTACGACAGCCACGCGTTGTAGCCAGAGTCCGCGTCCACCGCGCGCACCTTGGACACCACGTGGCCAGCGCCCACCGAGCGCGACAGCACTTCGCTGCGCGCGCCGCCGCCGCCGCCGCCGCCGCCGGGAGGCCCCAGCAGCGCAGGCGCATTGTCGCATTGTCGTTCTCGTCCAGCACGAACACCTGCAGAGTCACGTTGCTGCCCAGGGCGGGCACGCCAGCGTCGCGCGCGCTCACCTGGAACTGCAGCAGCTCCAGCTCCTCGTGGTCCAGCGGCTGCAGCGCGTACACCTTGCCGCTCTCCGCGTGCACCGACACGTAGCTCGACAGCGCGCGCTCGCCCACCCGCCGCTCCACCAGCGAGTACGACACGCGCGCGTTCTCCTGCGCGTCCGCGTCGCGCGCCCACACCGTGAAGATGTGCGAGCCGGGCGCGTTGTTCTCCTTCACGAACACCGTGTACTCGGCCTGTGCGAACACGGGCGCGTTGTCGTTCACGTCGGCCACCTCCACCGACACGCTGGCGGTGGCCCACAGCGGAGGCGAGCCCCCGTCACGGGCGGTCACCACCAACTCATAGTCAGAGGTGGTCTCTCGGTCCAGGGCGCTGTCCAGAACCAATGAGTAATAATTTTTGAAGGTGGACACCAGCTTGAAGGGTGTGTCAGGCGTCAGGGAGCAGGTCACCTGCCCATTGTCTCCAGAGTCAGAATCTGACACGCTAATCAGGGCAATGGCGGTTCCCAATTGAGCGTCCTCTCGAACAGGCAAGGATAAAGACGTCAATGCAATCTGAGGCGCATTGTCATTTTTATCTAATACTTTCACTAAAACCGTACAGTGTCCTGCCATCGGAGGGTGTCCTCTGTCTGTTGCATCAACTCGGATTTTGTATAAGGTTTCTTGTTCAAAATCCAGATTCCCTTTAATTACAATTTCTCCTGTTTTCCCATCTATGCTAAACTGGTCCAAAACCCTGGGGGAAAGGAGGCTACTAAACGAATATGAAATTGCCCCATTGGTTCCTTCATCACGATCAGAAGCATTCACTCTGATAACCATTGTTCCATTGTCTGCGTTTTCGAATATTTTCACCTTGTATTCAGATTGTTCAAAACTGGGAGCATTGTCATTCACGTCCAGCACGGTCACCAGCAGTTGGAGAGAGCCCGTGAGCTCGGGTTTCCCTCCATCGGTGGCCATCAGGAGTAGGCTGTGTTCAGGAGCCTCCTCTCTGTCCAAGGATTTTTTCAACCTGAGCCCAATTTGTTTGTTGTCATCACTGCTTGTTTTCACATCTAGCGCAAAATACTCGCTAGAACTGAGTTTATAGGTTAAGGCAGAATTTGATCCAACATCTGCATCTGCTGCGCCCTCTAGTGGAAAGAAAGAATCCGGCAGCCTAGATTCATAAATCAGCAATCTAAAATAAATAACGTTTGTTCTGGCCGAGAGAATCTAGGAGGGTTGTCATTAATGTCCTTCACCTCCACCTCCACGTGGAACACCTGCAGCGGTCTGTCCACGATCACCTCCAGGTGCAGGCTGCACTCCGCGCTGCGCCCGCACAGCTCCTCCCGGTCGATCCGACCATTCACAAACAAAATGCCATTCTGCAGATTTACCTCCAGAAGGTCCCCGCGGCCCTTGGACGCCACCCGGAACAGGCGCGGCACCAGCTCCGTCAGCTCCAGCCCCAGGTCCTGCGCGATGCGGCCCACGAAGGTGCCGTGTTTGGCCTCCTCTGGGACCGAGTAGTGGAGCTGGCCGCTCCCTGCCTCCCAGATTGCGGGGAGCAGAAGCCAGAGCAGCAGACACCGGGATCCCGGACTTTTTCTCTGGGAATATAGCATCGCAGTCTTGTTACCCCTCTCTAATCTCTATTGCATCAACGCAATATATCCTCACAAAACGGAATTCCAAGTTATATCTGCTTTGGAGCTTCTGTGACAGAGCAGAAAAATGGAAGATCCTTCCCCTTTCTAAGTACAATGTAGTCACTGCCTCTTTCCCATAGTGGAGGGAGTGAAAACCGCGCGGTGTCTAGCGACATCATGTGGATGAACGCGTAAGTATTTTTCTTTTTCTTTACCTCATATTAGTGAGTTACATCTCAAGTATCCAGTAAATCAAAATATCTTTAAATTAAAGTGAATCATGCTGAATACGTAGATTAAAGCATTACAAAATGATGCATGTGCAGTTACAACACCCCAGTGCTTATTGTGTAGTAATGTTTTATTTATACAGGATTTTACAAATCTGATTAAAAAATGTTTAATAGTTATAGCTTTTCTTTCTCTACTTAGTCTTAATGAATTTCTGTTCAATGGAGAAAAGGTGATAGTGTCCGTTAATACGCTTTTCCTAGTATGGAAAAAAATCTCATGTTATTACTTTATGAGAAAAGACTTGACATTTGACTCATATTTACATGTTAAATTGCATTTTCTTTTTGAATTATCACTTATATTTGTCTTTCAAAAATCAACTCTTAACTTGAAAAATACTTTATCAGCATTTATGTTCTCTAAGTCTGAGTTTCATTGAAAACCCCAGAAGAATAAATTTTTTCCTTGAATTCTTGCATGTCATTCTATAATTCAGATATTACAGATTACTTTCTTGAGTAATCAAGTTCCTTAGTCTCTTCTCTAAAAATTCTCATTCATCTTTAAACACAACTCTTGTATAAACAGAACTTCTTTTAGTAGAATGATTTATTTTGTAGTGCCAAGTATTGAATGCAGTATTACGTGCATTTAAACAGACAGTCTACCACTAAGCAACATGTGCAGTCTGAAAATGAATTTAGACCATGGAAACCTTTTAATGTTTTAAGGTGTCACTTAAGTTCCTGAAATAATTCAGTAAAATTTCAGAAACAAGTATAATTTAATTTGCATGAGGGTATCAGTGTCCTTCATTTTTATCAAGTACAAGTAGGAAAGCTGAATTTCTTCTCTGTAGAAAACCATACAGATCTACTAGAGTATAGGGAGATAAAAGGAAAATTTGAAGCAATTTTGTAAATCTTCACAAAAAGAATTTGTGCTGCTATGCCAACTGACCTCTCAAAAGCTAAGGCAGAAATTAATTTATCCTATTGTGTGCATATAGTATACATCGTAGTATTGCTTGTAGAATAATTCAGAAAAGAAAGAAAAACTGAAGAATTGTGATAAAATATAGTATATTTCAGTTTAGGTATGAAGATTACACTAACGTACTGCTGAGAAAATAAAAAACAAACAATCTTCCATAGAAGTATATTAGTTTTGTAAGTGTCAAATGAGCTTATTTAATGGAAAAGGCAAGAAACTAAAATAAAGTATGTAATCTGGGGCAAGTTTTGTTATGTATCTGGACTACACTTAATCAGTTCCAGAAGAAAACACATGGAAATGATCATTTCTCAGATTTTGTCCAATATTAGAATCCTAGGTAAACTGGGGGTGGTCCTCTTTTTTCTTTTTTTAGGGTTTTTTATTTCTCTAATATTTTATTGTAATTTTATTGTTATTATAAATGTGGTGTACGGAGGGGTTACAGTTATGTAAGTCAGGTAATGAGAACTTTTTTTGGACAATGTCACCCATTCACTTGGATTCCCGAATCCATTTTCATAGTTAGTATCCCAGGTTTAAAAAGATAAAATAACTAATGGGTAAACACACCTGTGATGGGTTGGTTCTTAGTAGAGGAAAGAAAGAAGCAGGTTTTAAAACAAAATACAGGGGCTGGGAAGGTAGCTCAGCAGTAGAGTGCATGCCTTGCAAGCATGAGGCCCTGGGTTTGATTCCTCAGCACCACATAAACAGAAAAAGCTGGAAGTGGCACTGTGGCTCCAGTAGTAGAGTGCTAGCCTTGAGCTGAAGAGCTGAGGGACAGCGCCCAGACCCAGAGTTCAGGCCCCATGACCGGCAAAAAAAAATAAAATAAAATACAAATTTTCATTTAAGTTTATCTATGAAACACAATGAGGGTATTGAATAGGAGCAACAACAATGAAATATCGTTAAGATTTTTGGGGGGGGGGTCCAGTCGTTGTGCCTGAACTCTGGGCCTGGGCGCTGTCCCTCAGCTCTTCAGCTCAAGGCTAGCGCTCTACCACTTGAGCCACAGCACCACTTCCGGCTTTTTTCTTTTTG
>NW_012267266.1:2827652-2830415 GCF_000151885.1 Dipodomys ordii
TTTTTTTGTCTTTTCTTTTTTGGTACTGGGGATCGAACCCAGGACGTTGCACTTGCTAGGCAAGTGCTTTGCCACTGAGCTACATCCCAGCCCAACTCTGAGATTCTTATCTTCAATTACCACCAAAAAGCCAGAAGTGGAGCTGTTTATGGCTCAAGTAATGGAGCAGTAGCCTGAGCAAATAAAGCTCAGAGACTGTGCGCAGGCCCTGAATTCAAGCCCCAGGACTGCCACAGAGAGAGAGACAGAGAGAGGGAGACAGAGACAAGAGACAGACAGGCAGAGAGACAGAGATAGAGGCAGAACAGGCACAATCAAAACAATTTGTGAAATCTCTAGAAGTCAAATATAAAGGAATGGAGCATATTAATTAGGTGACAAAGTATTCGAACAAACCATAATAAAGATGCTCAATGAGCTCAGGAAAATACAGCATGAACAAAAAATAATCTCAACAACAGGAAAAGTTTTAAAAACAATTAAGCAAGCTAGGCCCTGGTGGCTCTCACCTGTAATCCTAACTACTCAGGAAGCTGCCATCAGAGGATCATGGTTTTAAGCCAGGCTAAGCAGAATCTCTTTTACTGTTGTGGTACCTGGCACCATTTTTTTTTTTTTGCTGGTCATGGGCATTAACTCTGGGCCTGGGCGCTGTCCCTCAGCTCTTCAGCTCAAGGCTAGCGCTCTACCACTGGAGCCACAGCGCCACTTCCGGCTTTTTCTGTTTATGTGGTGCTAAGGAATCGAACCCAGGGCCTCATGCTTGCAAGGCATGCACTCTACCACTGAGCTACCTTCCCAGCCCGCAGAATCTCTTTTATATCCAATTAACCACCAAAAAAACTACAAGTGGAGGTGTGGCTCAAGTGGTAAAGCACTAGCCCTGAGCAAAAAGCTCAGAGATAGCGCAAAGGCCCTACGTTCAAGTTCTAAACAAAGGCTAATAACTACCTAGAAAGGAGTTCAACCTCATCAAAGTGAGAAAATATGAAATGAATTTTAAAAAAGATAAAAAACATTCCATTTCATGATTGAAATGAAAATAACTGAAAAATGTATTGATTATCTGAAGCAGCAGGGATTCATATATACAACTAATACAAACATGCATAATGGAAAAGTTTGTCATTATCATCTACGAAAATCAAATCCAAAAATACACATTCTGTAATTCACTAGCCCAACTACCAGAAAAATACTTAGAAGAAGTGTGCATGTCCCAGTGCCGGTGGCTCAAGCCTGAATCCTAGCTACTCAGGAGACTGAGATCTAAGGATTCAAGTTCAAAGCCAGCCCTGACTGGGCTGGGATTCAAGTTCAAGTCCAGCCCGGGCAGGAAAGTCCGTGAGACTCATCTCCAATTAACCACCAGATAATCAGAAGTGGTGCTGTGGCTCAAGTGGTAGCTCACTCTCCTTGACCTTAAGAGCTGCAGGACAGCACCCAGGCCCAGAGTTCAAGCCCCATGACTGACAAAAGAAAATAAATATTCATGAATGACTCCAAAGAAAGGTACACAATGCTTATAAACAGCATCATAGACATTCAAAAATCCAATACAAATTCCTCAACTATGTACTAGATCATAGCATGCTTATGAAATAGCCCTAGATGTGAAACAAAATGAATGACCACCACATGTAAAAATGGGGGATGGTTTCAAAAGTAATGATGAATAACAAAGGCAAAGGACACAAACACTGTGTAATTTTATGTAGGGGTTCAGGAAATATGTATTAATTGTAAACATCAAGTGTGAGGTTATGTAGTAAAGAAAATAAGGGAAAGTAACTTAGGGTCATGTGAGGAGCATAAGGAATGCAGATGGGTAGTTGGCATGGTAGAGTGGTATAACTTTTTGCCATATTCATGTATGTTTTTAGGTATTAAATATATGTGAAACTTTTTCCTAAACTTTGATTGTCATATGGTAAAGACAGTCAAAAGGAAATATATTAGAAGCTACAAATATATGTGTGTTGATAACAAACAATAAAAGAAGGCAATATACACTGCTTTGATATCTTCTAATACCAAAGGAATATACACAGCTGTCAGTCACCATGTTGCCAGTCCAGTGTCAACCTAACGCTCTCAAATGAATATCCTACCTCAGTTTCCCAGTTACCCCTCAACTTCAAAAGACATTAATTATATAGTGCTGTGGCTCAAGTGGTAGAGAACTAAACTTGAGCTAAAGAGCTAAGGCACAACACTCAGGCCCAGAGTTCAAGCCCACGACCAACAACAACAACAACAAACAAGCAATAAACAAGAATATATAAATGGAAGGGAAAAAAAACAAGGAAGAGGAATCTAACAGTGACCAGGCAACACTAATTGAGATCACAAACTGAAATTCACTTTTAATATATCTCCAAACGAGGGCTGGGAAGATGGCTCAGTGGTAGAGTGCTTGCCTTGCCTGCATGAGGCCCTGGGTTCGATTCCTCGGCACCACATAAGCAGTAAAAGCCAGAAGTGGGGCTGTGGTTCAAGAAGTAGAGCACTAGCCTTGAGCTGCAGAGTTCAGAGACAACACCCAGGCCCAGACTTCAGACCTCACGACGGACAAAAAATAAAAAATGAAAAGATATTTGCAAAGGAACAGAACCACAAAAGCATAAATACAAGGATTTTGTTTAAAGAAAAATTACTCACTTTGACGGAGAAATCTGGTTCGCCAGCCAGTTGCTCCGCTTTATCAGGGTTAACTGGACAGGGTGGAAGGCTGGGGCTGAAGGCCATGAGATCCGTATTGGA
>NW_012267266.1:2831490-2832165 GCF_000151885.1 Dipodomys ordii
GTGGACACCAGCTTGAAGGGTGTGTCAGGCATCAGGGAGCAGGTCACCTGCCCATTGGCTCCTGAATCCTGGTCTGATACGCTGATCAGGGCTATGACAGTGCCCAAAGGAGCATTCTCTCTAATCGGAAGTGAGAGTGACTTGAATTCCAAATCCGGGATATTGTCATTGATGTCCTGTACTTCTACAATAACTCTACAATGGCCAGATAGTGGGAGCTGTCCCTTGTCTGTGCCCTCCACTAGAATTTCATAGGACTTACATTCTTCAAAATCAATATAGCCATGTACACTGATCTGTCCTGTAATTCGGTCTATGTAGAACCTGTTTTTCACATTTGGTGAAACATCAGTGGAAAATGAATAAACAATGTCTCCATTCAAGCCTTCATCTAAATCAGAAGCATTCACTTTAATTACCGATGTTCCATTTGGAACGTTTTCTGGCAGTTTCACTGTATACAGCGTTCTGTCGAAAACCGGAGCATTGTCATTGGCGTCCAATACTGTGATTCGTAATTGAACGGTGCCAGTCAGCTCAGGTTTGCCTCCATCAGTGGCCGTGAGCACTAGAAAAATCTCCGGCGTTTCTTCTCGGTCTAAAAATTTCCTTAGTACAAGCCCAAGACCTTTTACCCGGTCATCATTTGATGGTTTTTCCAACGAAAAATATTCA
>NW_012267266.1:2832560-2836413 GCF_000151885.1 Dipodomys ordii
GACGCCACCCGGAACAGGCGCGGCACCAGCTCCGTCAGCTCCAGCCCCAGGTCCTGCGCGATGCGGCCCACGAAGGTGCCGTGTTTGGCCTCCTCGGAGACCGAGTAATGGAGCTGGCTGCTCCCTGCCTCCAAGAATGCAAAAAAGAGAACCGAGAGGAGCAGGCGCTGGGATTCCTGGCCATTTACCCAGGAAAATTCCATCTCAAGTGCACTGTACCTTTTTTTTAAAACTTAGGATCTTGTCTCAGAGTTAGTAGAAATCTTCTGATCAGTCAGCCCAGTGCTACTATTTTTCAGTCGTCCGATGGAGGATACAGCTTCCAGTAAGAATGGAAGGATTTTTTTTCCCTCTCTCTGTTCTCTTCTTTGAGTTCTATTTTGTGGTAAAGTGCGACATCATGTGGCTCAAACCTGTAAGTATTTTTGTTTCCAAAATCCACACTACTAGAATTCTTGTTTTTCCAGCTTCAATATGTGTTTTATATCTTGCTGAATAATATTATATTTTTTACCACAAAGGTATGCATATTATGATCCTTAGTTTAACAAAGCACCAACTGTTTGAAATCCTCTTTTTCATGCAATTTTTAAGTAGAGATAACCACTTGTGGTTAATATACAAATATGCAATTGCAGTGTATTGATTAGGAAACTCATGATTGAGTTTGTGTGTGCCTTACAATACTAGGGGTTGTTATTAATGATTGCATCCTGTTCTTCGTTGGAATTATATTATTGGTACTGGATCTCAAGAAAAACAATACCTAGAAAACATCTGATTCCAAGAACATGCTATTGAAATAGAAACTTGAAAAGTGTTGTTCAAAGAAATTAAGAACATTATACTAATTTAATTGCATGTCTTTCTTGAATTATCTTAAGACTGAATGTGCAAGGAAGCTTAATAAGGAAATGTGAACTTGTAAGAAACAGCTTATGTGGAAAAGTGTTTCAAATCATTTTATTCCATAAGCAGACATAGTATTCCAATATATTACTTTCATCCCTATAAACTCCACCCTGTTCTCTAGTGTCTAAGATGTCTTGCTTTCTATTTTCTCTTCTTGTGCATATCTTGGTAAAACAGGATAATTTCCTACTTCAAAGCACTTTTTTTTCACTAAACATTTAAATTTCCCCATTAATTGAGTTCTTTGCAAACCAAATCTTCCAGTTTATAACCATTTTAAAGCTCTTTGATCCATGAGGAATTTTATGAAGAAACGAGTTTAACAGGCCTTTCCCCCATGCCACAACACCAGATTGAGTCACTTGTGACCTTTATTACTTTAATTTCTCTCCTGCTAATAATTGAATATGTATTCCTGTTTTGAAAGAACAATTTTTAAATATAAATTTTGTATTCTAGTAGCTAAATAGCTCATAATACTTACTTAGTACATTTTTATCCTGTGATATTCTTTGTCTCATAAAATTGTGTTAATTTAAGTTGATCATATAGCTAGTTAGAATATGCCTTACCATCTCTATAATTGTTCTAGAAATGTAAAAACATTCCAAAGACAATGCCCTAATTAAAATGTATTTCAGTTTCCATGTTTAAAAAATTTTAAGACTTTATCTTAATTTGCACACCACTTTTTGACATCTTTGGAAGTTTTTGTTGGTGGTGGTGGCAGTGGGGCTTGAACTCTGGGCCTGAGCGCTTTCCCTCAGCTCTTCAGCTCAAGGCGAGCACTCTACCACTTGAACTACAGTGCCACTTCCCATTTTTGACATCTTTGAATCATTCTGAGTCTATATTGCTGAATAGAGATGTCCAAAAAAATGCAGTACAATATGTATTCCCTACTAAACTTAATATGGATGGGAAGAGTTGTGAAAGCCATCTTCAAACTCTTTTGCCTCTAAAATCCTTACTATTTTCCTAACTATGTCTTTAGCACAAAAAAAAATCTTGTGAAAATAGTTTCATGCTCCCCCCTATAAAGAGACACACACATGAACATTTAATTTCTGGATAAAGAAAGAAAAGAAAGTACTTTCACTGTGTCCAAACTGCCCAAACGGAACACAAACTGAACCCTTTTACAAAAATAACTACATATTTTGAGGACCCTGGAAGAGAGTAGAAATAGGTCCTTTCCCACTTACTATATTTTACAGAATAGTTAGTTGCATATATTCAGGACACAACAAAATAAAATGGATATTTGTTTGAAATAAATATTAAATATTCATTTAGTGCAGCAGCAATGCTATAATAAAAACTTAAGAACATTCTAAATGTCCTTGCCAAGGGACTTATTAATAACAAATTTCAGGAGGAGAGCTGGATTTGAAAGATGAGGTTCCCAGACAAGCATTTTGGATGACCCTATGATTTACAACAGGAAGGTGACAGGACTAGGGAAGTCAAGTACTGAATAGAGTCTGGACATGATGTAGCTAATGCATGATGGACAAGGGGACAGATAAGGTTAGAATCAAAAATGAAATACAAGTAGGAAAACGGAGAAGTGAAGACAATATCCATTTTACATGTTGGCTTCCCCACATTATCATTGAGTGTTCATCAGATTTTACCTGGCAACTAATTCTCTAGGGAAATAGGATGGGAGTCCAACTACAAAAATGGAGAAATAAACATACACATGGGGCTAATCATTTGAAAGTAGTCTCACTTGAATGTTATTGGGGACACATATCTGAAGGTTTCTACGTATTGCATGAGTGGTTTTGAGATAATATTCAGAGGAAGCTACTAGTAAGGACATTGACTTAAAAAATTTCTTGACATTAGTCCCACAGTATTGTATACAAAAGATGTTAATGCATAAAAAGTTTTCAGCAGGGCTGGGAAGGGGGCTTAGAGGAAGACTGCCTGCCTCACATGCATGAGGCCCTGGGTTCGATTCCTCAGCACCACATAAACAGAAAAAGCTGTAAGTGGCCCTGTGGCTCAAGTGGTAGAGTACGTCCAGATCCAGAGTTCAAGCCCCATGAACGACAAAAAAAAAATGTTTTCACCAGTGCCATTAAAAAAGAAATGATACTAGTATGGATGTTTTAAGTTGCATACAATGCATTATTTTCTATAAATTCTTCAAAAGGCAATATTTAAAATGATATTTTAAAACACTAATTCAATATATTATGTATTAAATGCATTTCACATTAATATTTAAATATTGCTAGCAAAAATAGTAAGAAAGTGTTGGATGCTGGTGGCTCATGCCTGTAAAGTAGCTACATAGGAGGCTGAGATCTGAGGATCATGGTTCAAAACCACATCTGCCAGGAAAGTCTGTGAGACTCTTGTCTCCACTAAACTAGCAAAAAAAAGATGGAAATGGAGCTGTGGCTCAAGTGGCAGAGCACTAGCCTTCAGCAAAAGAAGCTCAGAATGGGGCTGGGAAGGTGGCTCAGTGGTAGAGTGCTTGCCTTGCATGCCTGAGGCCCTGGGTTTGATTCCTCAGCACCACATAAAGAAAAAAGCTGGAAGTGGTACTGTGGCTCAAGTGGTAGAGCGTTGGCCTTGAGCTGAAGAGCTGAGGGACAGCACCCAGGCCCGGAGTTCAGGCCCCACGACCAGCAAAAAAAAAAAAAAAAAGAAGCTCAGAAACAACTTTCAAGTCCTGAGTTCAAGTTCTAGGACTAGCACCAAACAAAAGTGAAGTAAAACAAAAATGCATGATGTGGCACTGTGGCTCAAGGGGTAGAGTGCTCGCCTTGAGCTGAAGAGCTCAAGGCCCAGAGTTCAAGCCTCATGACCGACAAAAAAAATTTAAAACAAAAATGCAATTCAGAATATAATATTATTCTGGGCTGGGAAGGTGGCTCAGTGGTAGAGCGCTTGCCTTGCATGCTCAAGACCCTGGGTTCGATTC
>NW_012267266.1:2838828-2846174 GCF_000151885.1 Dipodomys ordii
GTTGTTCTCCTTCACGAACACCGTGTACTCGGCCTGTGCGAACACGGGCGCGTTGTCGTTCACGTCGGCCACCTCCACCGACACGCTGGCGGTGGCCCACAGCGGAGGCGAGCCCCCGTCACGCGCGGTCACCACCACCTTATACTCAGAGGTGGTCTCTCGGTCCAGAGTGCTATCCAGTACCAGTGAATAATAGTTTTTGAAGGTGGACACCAGCTTGAAGGGTGTGTCAGGCGTCAGGGAGCAGGTCACCTGTCCGTTGGTACCTGAATCACGGTCCGACACGCTGATCAGGGCAATGGTAGTCCCAACTTCAGAATTTTCTAATACCGGCAATGCTAGTGACTTGATTACTAATTCGGGTGCATTATCATTTATGTCCACAATTTCCACTAGAACTGTGCAATGATCTGTCATTGGGGGATTTCCTTTGTCTGTCGCCTCTACCTCGATTTCATATAATTTGGTTTCCTCAAAATCTAGGTTAGCATTTACTCTGATACATCCATTGACAGGATCTAAGTGGAATTTCGACAGAATCTCAGCCGATATGTCTGCGTGGAAAGAATATACAATGTCCTTATTTACTCCTTCATCCAAATCAGAGGCGTTAACAGTCACTGCTAGAGTACCATTTGGTGCATTTTCAAATAATCTGACTCTGTAGAGCGTCCTCTCAAATACTGGAGCATTGTCGTTTACATCTAGGACTGTGACCTTCACTTGAGTAGTGCCAGTAAGCTCTGGCTTCCCGCCATCTGTTGCTGTTATTAGTAAATGATGCTCGGGAGTATCCTCTCGATTTAAAAGTTTTTTCAATATGAGTCCAAGGGATTTTATGTCCTCATTATTTTTTTTAACGTCCAAAGTAAAATACTCAGTGGAATCAAGGTTATAAGTCAACAATGAATTTGTTCCGATATCTGCATCCACTGCGCCCTCTAGTGAAAACCGCGACCCAAGCTGTCGAGATTCATAAATAAACAGATTCTTTACTGTCATTGGGAAAACAGGTGAATTGTCATTAATATCCTTCACCTCCACCTCCACGTGGAACACCTGCAGCGGCCTGTCCACGATCACCTCCAGGTGCAGGCTGCACTCCGCGCTGCGCCCGCACAGCTCCTCCCGGTCGATCCGACCATTCACAAACAAAATGCCATTCTGCAGATTTACCTCCAGAAGGTCCCCGCGGCGCTTGGACGCCACCCGGAACAGGCGCGGCACCAGCTCTGTCAGCTCCAGTCCCAGGTCCTGCGCGATGCGGCCCACGAAAGTGCCGTGTTTGGCCTCTTCAAAGATCGAGTAATGGAGCTGGGCGCTCCCTGCTTCCCAAATTGCAAGGAGCAGAAAGGAGAACAAAAAGCGCTGAGCTCCAGGATCTTCTCTCCAGTAAAACACCATTGCAAGCGTCTTCAAATAGTTGATCGCTTACATCGATTGAAAATTTAAGAAACCAGGGATCCTTACTCCTTCCTTAAACTCCTTACACTTAAAATAATATTTCAGTGGTGATGAAAAGAAAGCGTCACATGAATAAGCAATGCAGTCAAGCTGGCATCTCTTTTGTGTAGAAAGAACTTGTGGTGGACAGCGACATCATGTGGCTAAATGGGTAAGTAGCGTATTTACCTTTTTTGTAAGTAGTATTTATCTTCTTTTTTTTTGTATTTGCACCTGTGATTTTCTTCCTCTAATAATTATTTCTATTTTATGAAACTACAATCATTGTGTTCCGGCTCATGATTTAAACTATTCCAACTCTTAACATGCAGAAAAATATTAATTTTGATTCCTTTTAATCTGTGAAAATTTTTTGAAAATGCTTACTATGGGAAAATTGCTGTTTTGTATGTCTTAATGGAAATATCCTATCACATTTTTATATCATACTTCTGAAACAAATATTAATATAATTTCCTTTCTAACCGTACATGATGATTATGTAACTTAAAAATGACTAACTGGTGATGTCTTGGTTAAATCTCATTTGATTCAGATGACACAATTTTAATTATTTGACCCTCCATACTACATTTTATGGAAAAATCAGAGATTTGTGTTTTATATTCCCCATAGCATTAAAATGTTGAAGTGTTTTGAAAATATGCATGTCACACCCAAATATACTTACTTTTATATTATTATGGCAGTTGTCATAGCTAACAAATAGAGTCTAACAAAATAGGTTCACTTACATTTGTTCATTTGTAGGATAAATGTTAAATCATGCTTGTGTGTTCCAAGGCTTCAAACACCTAGGCATCACTCTACTGCTAAACTAAATCCCAATCCAGAATCAGACATTGGCAATGAAGTTCTTATGTAAATTTGGTTCCTGTTGCAGAACAAGGGTACTGAGTTTTGTTGCACTTACAGTGCCTCAAGTAAAAAAAAATTTGTGTTTAAAATTTCCATATCATTTATGCATTTCAATTTATCTTTGTATCCTAAAATGCTCACACAAAAGTAAAATCTGCTTGTTACGATCTGTGCTCTGAAAAGGTGCTCCTTGAAAGAATCATTTATTTAACCTACCATGGAAAGAAGAAAAGTAACTGCAGAATATGACTCACTAGACAACTTACATGAGACTAGGTAATGACTTATTTGAAAGACCTCTGAATTCAGTGAGTGGAATGAGTCCTCTGAGCATTTGAACGTTGATCAAGAACATTCATGTGGAAAGGGAAAAATAAAGAATCGGGGAAAATATAGGATTTCCAAAGTTTTTCTTTCTGCTAGAACACTTTAAGTGAAATCCAACATGCGATTATAGTATTAAACTAGTGGGTTTTCATACAAGTCTTTTTGTGTTTCATGTTTCCTTAAATGGAAGCCAGTGTGACAATTTACTCATAGTTTATCATCAATATTTAAAATAGAATAAACTATCAAGGTTACAGTGAATAGATGCTTAAATTAACTCTTTCAAATAAAGTAAGTGGTTGCATTAATGACGTTTTATCAGTTATATAATTTCTAGTTGCTCCAAGTCAGAAAGATGAAAAAAGCAAACACATGTTTTGAGGGGGGTTTTGGTTTTTTGTTTTTAGTATGCTGGAGATTGGACCTAAGTTTTTGTCCATCCATGCTAGAGCTAGTATCCTACCACTGAGCTGTATGCCCCAATTCTACTTATTATTTCTGAAAGCTATGGACCTTTGAAGTAATTACAGACATAGATGTGCCAGTTGGTACTTTGATATATCTTTTATTTCTTGCCAGTCCTGGGGCTTGAACTTGGGGCCTGGGCACTGTCCCTGAGCTTCTTTCCCTCAAGGCTAGTATTCTACCACTTGAGCCACAGAGCCATTCTGACTTTTCTGTTTATGTAGTAGTGAGTAATTGAACACAGGGCTTCATGCATGCTAGGCAAGCATTGTACCACTAAGCCACATTCCCAGCCCACTTTGATGTATCTTGAAAGGTAATCTAGTTTGAAAGTGAGAATCAAATTATAACTTTTAGAGAATTTAATATTTGTGAGTTTCTTTTGACAATTTATTGTAATTGTACATATTTTATTATATTTGTAACACCAATTACAAAATAGAATGACATATGGAAACTTACAACAGAACAATCTCTGTTACTGATGAACAGGAATTAAAGAATACTAAAGAGTCTGGTGGCATGGCTCAAGTTTGGCATGCCTACCTGACAAGCTCCAAACTCTAAGTTCAAACACCAGTATCAAAAAATAATATTATAGTATTAAAGAAGATTAGGCTAATGTGTATATAAGGCAAAGTAAACAGTTTCTATCCCCTAGACATCTCTTAAAGCAAAGTGATCAAGAAAAAAATGTAAATAAGAAACCAATAAAAATTTATTGGACAACAGGTTGTTACTCATGGAAATCATGAATCATGATTTTAAAAGCTTGTTATTTATCTACAGCAGAAATATAGTGGTAAGACAGACTTCCAGTAGCACAGATTTTATCTCACTATACATTCTGCAAGCCAGTCTCAAGAACGCTGTGAATAGCCATGATATTCCAGGATGATTCTCTTTAAAAAAAAAAAATGGAGGGATGGGCTGGGAAGGTGGCTCAGTGGTAGAGCACTTGCCTTGCATGCCTGAGGCCCTGGGTTCAATTCCTCAGTACCACATAAGCAAAAAGAAAAAAGCCGGAAGTGGAGCTGTGGCTCAAGTGGTAGAGCCCAGCCTTGAGCTGAAGAGCTGAGGGACAGCGCCCAGGCCCAGAGTTCAGGCCCCACGACCGGACCCAAAAAAAAAATGGAGGGAGGCTTTCCCTCATTCCAGTCATTTATTTTCTCTGTAAAGTCTCAGGTAAACTTTTCTAGTTCTCAGGAAATATATGCATATACACGTATGTGTATATACTCTGCATTTTGAGACATCAACTCTGAGAAGATAAGTTTCCTGTATAAATAGCCTATATATAGAAAGGAAGGAAGGGAGGGAGGGAGAAAGACAGGGAGAGAGGGAGGGAAGCAATGAGGAAAGACATTTCTAGCCTCTAAATCATTAATTAATAATAAAACTGTGTTTTAGAAAATAGACTATCCTTAAAATGACTTAGATTTACTGACCAGACTCCCTGACTCCTTTAAAAGTAGACCTCAGATGGAAATGGTTAGTTTGCCCTAATTGTGAAATGGCTGAGGCTATAATTGCACAATGGAAGTTATTTATATAGACCATAATGTACATATCTGGAGAATAAACAGAAAATAGTTAAGATCCAAGTGGTAGATTATTTCACCCAAACTCATCTTCCTGTGGTTGACAAAACTAAAGAAAGAACATTTCCAGGCTGGTACTCATGCCTGTAATCCCAGCTACTCAGGAGGCTGATATCTAAGGATTGCAATTCAAAGCCAGCCAGGGCAGGAAATTTGTGAGACTCCAATTAACTACCAGGAAACTGGAAGTGGAGCTTTGGCTCAAAGTGGTAGAGCACTAGACTTGAGCAAACACAAAGCTCTGGGACAGCACCCACGCCCAGAGTTCAAGCCCCATGACCAACACACACACACACACACACACACACCATTTCCAGGTACAACATTTACTAGTCAAGTTCAGTATTTTAATTACCCATATAAGAGCTTCCAACCAAAATATAGTCATACAATACTAGGATTTGCCTTTTATAAAATTTAACTTGCAATAAGAATGTTGCCAGGTGTAACAGTGAGCTCATAGTAGAAGAAAATATAATCCCAGAAATAATGTGAGGTGCCAGAGAAAGTAGTGAGTCATTACACAGAGGAGGACAAAATGCATTAGGCTGATAACACCGATACTGAAAGAATGACTAACCAAACACTGGGTGGATTGTGCCTGTAATCCAGCTACTCGGGAGGCTGAGATCTGAAGATTGCAGTTCAAAGCCAGCCCAGGTAAGGAAAGTTTGTGAGACTCTTATCTCCAATTAACCACCAGAAAATTGGAAGTGGCACTGTGGCTCAAGTGGTAGAGCGCTCACCTTGAGCTAAAGAACTGAGAGAAAGTGCCCAGGCCCAGAGTTCAAGTCCCATGACTGACAAAGAGCACTCTTCATTTAAAAAGAAAAGGCAATTTGGGCAGTGGTGGATCACACCTGTAATACTAGCTCTTCAGGAGGCTGAGATCTGATGATCCTGGTTCAAAGCTAGCCCAAGAAGAAAAGTTTGTGAAAACTCTTACCTCCAATTAACCACAAAAAGCCAGAAGTTCATCTGTTGCTCAAGTGGTAGAGTACAAGATTTTCAGAAGCTAAGGGACAGCACCCAGGCCCAGAGGTCAAGCCCCAGGTCTGGCAAAATGAAAAAATAAAAGAAGAAAGGCTTCCATGGTTGGCCAAGTCCACCATGATTATAAAATGGCAAAATAAAGAAGAGATCTATTCTGATTGAACCATTTTGTTATATGACTCAGAAGTTTTGCATTATGAAATCTTTATCCCAAATAACAGGCTAGTATAATTATAAAAGACAAAACTAATATCCCCCACATTCCTGAGTGTTGGCATGTGTTGGATGAAACATGGCAGACACTTTTGGAGGACCCAGCCTCCAGCAAGGCTATATTCAAATAGAAGGGAGAAAAAACAACTTATTAACTGTTGTAGAAACAGAGAAACACAAATACTTTTTCTGGCTATAGTGCTGGGCATGACCTAAAACCTGTCTACTACTCTCATGAACCTTTTCCTACTCACTGCTGTGCTCTACCACCTGAACCATGCCTTCAGTTCCAATTTCTTGCTGGCAAATTGGAGATAAGAGTCTAGAGGATGTGACTAACCAGGCTGGCTTCAAATCTTCATCCTCATATCTCAGCCCCTTGAGTGGCTTGAATTATAGGCAGACCCACCAGTGCCTAGCCATGCATGCATTCTTTATTCAAAGAACAATGAAGCAAATGTCCAAAGATAAGAATATATTTGATTTCTAATAAAATTCTGATTAAATGCTTGTGTCAGTTGGAAATCTGTATTTAATAGCTAAATTATTTTCATTTTCCCATTTCTGGTTTTTAAATTTTTAACAAAAAATTAAATTTTTAAGAAAAAACCTTGGGGCTGGGAAGGTGGCTCAGTGGCAGAGCGCTTGCCTTGCATGCCTGAGGCCCTGGGTTTGATTCCTCAGCACCACATAAGCAAAAACAGCCAGAAGTGGCGCTGTGGCTCAAGTGGTAGAGCGGTACTTGAGCTGAAGAGCTGAGGGACAGCGCCCAGGCCCAGAGTTCAGGCCCCACAACCTGACCCAGAAAAGAAAAAAACCTTAAAGCAAATATTAAAATATCAAACTTATTGATACATTTTGAATGTTTCAAGTTCCTATTACTCATGGGGATTTAATTATGAATATATTTATAAAGGATGGTGCAAGAAAATTATTCTAATGGATCAATTAGATTTTCATCTGTTAATCTGTGAATCTCCGATTCACACATACACAATGTTGGATAACAGCAAAATGATTTAAAAGGCGCAATTTCAAATTTAAACAAGATATAATGAACAACGATATTGAAAGATTCTAGAAATGGTAAGAAAGATGAAAATACCTACCTTTCCTATGTATTCTGAGTCTGAGGGCTGTGGTTTTTCTTCTGCGGAGTCTGGACCATGAGGAAGGCTGGGGCTGAAGGCCATGAGGTCGGTCTTGGGCGGGCCCTCCCCAGAGCACACCCTCTGCCTCCTCTGCTGAGAGTAGGACCAGCTCCCCACCGCGCTGGAGCACACCAGCACAGGCTTCCCAGGCGCGCACGCGCCCTCGCTCCGCCCCACAGCCGCCCCAGAGCACCGCAGCGCCACGTACAGCACCAGCGTCAGCACCAGCAGGCTGCACACCGCGCAGATGGCGATGATCAGGTACACGTTCACG
>NW_012267266.1:2847814-2856218 GCF_000151885.1 Dipodomys ordii
CTGTCCACGATCACCTCCAGGTGCAGGCTGCACTCCGCGCTGCGCCCGCACAGCTCCTCCCGGTCGATCCGACCATTCACAAACAAAATGCCATTCTGCAGATTTACCTCCAGAAGGTCCCCGCGGCCCTTGGACGCCACCCGGAACAGGCGCGGCACCAGCTCCGTCAGCTCCAGCCCCAGGTCCTGCGCGATGCGGCCCACGAAGGTGCCGTGTTTGGCCTCCTCGGGGACCGAGTAGTGGAGCTGGCCGCTCCCTGTCTTCCAGAGGAGCAGAAAGGAGAACAGCAGACATTCCCTGACCGGTAGGCCGGGTCTCACAGATGTCATTACTAATCCTCAGTGAGTAGATCACATTAAAGGAGCTCGATTTGCAAAAATTTAAATATTCCAATCCTTTCTCAAGTCCCGCTGCTTCTGTTATTGTTCCTCTATCTGGACTAACAAAGGGGCTCTCGGTAACTTCCTTTTTTTTTTCTAGAGAACACTCTCTGGTAGACAGCGACATCATGTGGTTAAGATGTAGTTTTGTATAACCATCTTAGACATTTAACTGTTTAGTAGCCTTAATAATCACGTTGTTATGAATTTCTCTTGCAAAATTGAACCTCTATATCCACTTGACATCAGAATCCCTTGTAGTGGGGTCTTGTATGTACCAAGCACCACTGTACTTTCTGCTTCTGTAAATTTCACTACCTTCGATATTTCTTATTAGTTAAATCATGAATTATTTCTTGTGATTGACTTATCCAACGTCACACAATGCCCGAAAGGTTCAACAATTCTGTAACATGTGGTAGTATTTCTTTCCTTTTCCATGCTGAACAATGTTCATTGTGCATACATTCTCCATTTTGTGGTCCATGAACAGTTGGGCTACTTCCACACTTTACTACTGTAAATAGTATGTAAATATCTATTGGAAACCTTTTAATTCTTTTAATTATGTTATTTTTGTGTGTGAGCCAGTCCTGGGCCTTGAACTCAAGGCCTTGGGACTACCCCTGACCTTTTTACTCAAAGCTAGCTAGCTACCAGTTGATCCACAACCCCACTTCCAGCTCTTTCAGTGGTTAATTATGAATGAGTTTCATGGACTTTCCTATTTAGGTTGGCTTCTAACTGCAATCCTCAAATCTCAGCCTCTTGAGTAGCTAGGATTACAGACATGATCCGCAAGGCTTATGTTATCTTTTTTTTTTTTACTGTTTCTTCAAAGCAAATACATGTTATATTTATTTTTCAATATTCAAAGGCTGTAAAGGGGGTTATAATTTAACATTTCCATTTATGTGTCCAGTGCTTCTTGAGCAAGGTCACCCCTTCCGTCATACTGCTCCCTCCCCTCTGTTCATGACCCCCAAACTTCATGTTATATTTCCCACTTCTTTTATCACAAAAGTAATATTGACTATTATGAATACCTTTGTCCCTTGTTTCTCAGAAGAATAATTTAGTCCATTGAAAATATATCTACTGGGGCTAAGAAGTTGGCTCAGTGGTAGAGCGCTTGCCTTGCATGCCTGAGGCCCTGGGTTCGATTCCTTAGCACCACATAAGCAAAAAGAAAAAAGTCGGAAGTGGCGCTGTGGCTCAAGTGGTAGAGCACTAGCCTTGAGCTGAAGAGCCGAGGGACAGCGCCCACGCCCAGAGTACACGCCCCACAACTGGACCAAAAAAAAATTGTGGAAAATATATCTACTTATATCTGTTACAGTTGTTTTGTGATTTAATTTTGATTTTCGTTTTACTTGCAAATGCTTGGAAATTAGTGATGTATTAATTTCTTACTTGTACAATACTATCAATTTAGGAATGTTCTCTATATTGCATTTGAATTTAATGCAAGAGTAATACAAGTGATCTCCTTTTCAATACTAATTATTTGAAACTATATTATCTGGATTCTTTTGAGTAAAATATGAAAAAAGAATAATAAAAATAATATTAATATGAGATAAAGTAAAAACCAATTGATAAATGGTTCAGCAAGCAAGATGCATATTGGGTCATTTTCAGTTATGCTATGTATAATACTAGGAAGCTAACTTTTGGATTTAGCTTTGTAGGGCAAAGAAGAAAACAAAATTGCAAATTTTACAGAGTTCACTCTGAAAAGCAAAGAAAATCTAGCTTTTCCTAGGCCTAGAACCCAATAATAATTTTTCCCTAGAGTCCAATATCTTAAATACTTATCCACTCCATCTATGAAAGAACATACATATATTAATGTCACTTCAACAATGAATCTAATCTAAAGTAATCTCACTTTTAAAAAGCAGAACACCATTTCTTGCTTTATACATGGAAATGAGCAATAATTTACTAGTTTTAAACAAAAATAGGTCTACACACCTTTATAATATCATTAGGAAAATAACTCTAGCTTTATCATTTCTTTCCTTCTATTCACTGTCTCAAATTGACTTTTCTCATACAATAATAAAATGGTCAAAGTAGCTTTTAGGTTGCATTTTTCAGTTTAGTGACTGTCAAGATAAAATGTTCTATTCCTAAAAGAAAAAAAATCCTATGATCCAGTTTAAATGGTATGTCTTTCCTTTAGTCAGTACTTGTGATGATTCCCCTATTTCTCATACATGAATCACTTGTTAATTCCTAAAGCCTGGAAATAAAAAAAAACAGGCATATCTAAATTATATAGACTGAAAAGTTTAGTTCTTGTGGAAACCATGACATTTCCCAAACTTTCCTGGTGCTTAAATTGTCTGCTGATGTTTTCAGATTAGCCATTTTAGCATTATATGGTTGCAATGCTATTGCTTATTTACAATATCAAGCATTTTTACATAAGCAGTGATCAACATATTGATCTCTTGACGCATTACAATACTGTACCTGATCCCAACTATTAGCTCCATGTAACATGCCTTGGTTGAGATAATTTTTTGCATATGTATGGCACAATTATGTTGGATTTGGAAAATGGCATTAAAGAGGCATTGAGGCTTTTTTTTTGTCAGTCATGGGGCTTGAACTCTGGGTCTGGGTCCTGTCCCTCAGCTCTTCAGCTGAAGGTGAGTGCTCTACCAATTGAGCTATAGCACCACTTATATTTTTTCTGGTGGTTTATTGGAGATAAGAGTCTCACAAATGTTCCTCCCCAAGCTGGCTTTGAACCGTGATCCTCAGATCTCAGCCTCCAGAGTAGCTAGGATTACAGGTGTAAGCCACAACACCTGGCATATTGAGATTTTTTTAAGATGTATATTATCTCTCTTCCTCACCCACAGAGCTAGGGATACCATTGCTAAATACCCAACTACTCCTCCAGTGAACAAAGGAAACTGAGAAGTCATACTCAACATACAACACGAACTTCACTTAATATCTTGATATCTACTGTAGGTTGAAAAGTACTGCTGAAATATATTTGCATACAGAACCTCTCAGAATATGAATGGCCTGTGGAGATAATTAAGGCAAAGATATTGGCATGAGATCATCCCAGATTTGGCTCATCATGAATCCGATGGCAATAGACCTTTATTTAAAAAATAGCAGAAAAAGTGAAGGTACACAGTTGACACAAAAATGTGATTGCAGGGCAGGGAAGGTGGCTCAGTGGTAGAGAGATTGCCTTGAGTGCTTGAGGCCCTGGGTTCGATTCCTCAGCACTACATAAGCAAAAAGAAAAAAGCCGGAAGTGGCACTGTGGCTCAAGTGGTAGAGTGCTAGCCTTGAGCTGAAGAGCTGAGAGACATTGCCCAGGCTCAGAGTTCAGGCCCCACGACTGGGCCAAAAAATAAAATGTGATTGCAGACACAAGAAACTGAGTTATGTTGTCACAAGTCAAGGAATGTCAAGCATTATCCAAAAGATGAAGGTGCAAGGAAGAATTTTTCCCCTTATGTCTGCAGGAAGAATGTGGTCCCACCAGCCCTTAATTTTAAACTTCTAGCCTCTATAACTATGAAAGCAAATGTTTCTGCTTCCTTAAGTCATCAAGTGTGCATGAAAATTAAACTAATGCAGGATGCACTGCTAAAAGTGGATCATTGTATCTATTAAAGCAAGTTATAAATTCTACAGCATTTACAAGTCCAAGCATTCATTCTTAGAGAAACTTCAATCTGATATTTATCTAGACAAATACAAAAACACAGAAGGAAAAAAAGAAGGGGAAATGGATTTCACTAAGCAAGAAAAATAAGGGATACCAATGACATTTTTTTTGTCGGTCATGGGGCTTGAACTCTGGGCCTGAATGCTGTCCCTCAGCTCTTCAGCTCAAGGTTAGAGCTCTACCACTTGAGCCACTTTGCCACTTCCAGTTTTCTGGTGGTTAATTGGAGATAAGAGTCTCACGCACTTTCCTGCCCAGGCTGGCTTTGAACCGAGATCCTCAGATCTCAGTCTCCTGAGTAGCTAGGATTACAGGCATGAGCCACATGTGCCCAGCTACCAATGACATTTTCAAGGTCAGCTTATCTATATTCTGTATCACCTTTTATATACAAGAAAAAGAAATCACAACTGGTTTCTGCATGAATTCCAAATTACCTAATCTGCTTAATAATCACATACATTGATTGAAATGTCAGTAATAATGCTTTTGATCAGTTGTATTACCTCTTGCAATATTCTACTCATAAAATGTGTTCTTTTCATGTTAGCTTAATAGGGGGCTGGGAAGGTGACTCAGTGGTAGAGTGCTTGCCTTGCATGCATGAGGCCCTTGGTTCGATTCCTCAGCACTACATAAGCAAAAAAAAAGCTGGAAGAGGTGCTGTGGCTCAAGTGGTAGAGCACTAGCCTTGAGCTGAAGAGCTGAGGGGCAGTGCCCAGACCCAGAGTTCAGGCACCATGACTGGCAAAAAAAAAAAAGATGTGTAACTCATGTTAGCTTAATAGCACTGGAGCACCAATGAATATAGTGTTGTGAATTCACTATTTTTATTTTGGAAATAAATACAATTTTATTTGTGGACTCTTCAAAGTTCTTTATGGCTTTAGGAGACTTCTTATAACAACTTTTTTTTCCACATATGGGTTCAGCACCCAAGATTTCTTTGACTTCATGTCATCTCGTAACAACTTGTGCTTCTGTAATTGTTGTAAGAGGAGAAGGTAACAGAAGAGTCTCTTGTACTGGCTGCTACATGATTATGCCTCAAAGTGACACATACATTTCACTGGCCAAGTAAAATCACACAAGTGTATTTCTCCAAGACATTAGAGAAGTGAACTCCAGTGCTCCCAGGATGAGGAAGCCAGAAATGCTGAAGATGTCTACCAAAATAAACAACTACTTTACATTTTCATCTCTTTGTATTTTTAGCTTCCAATCTCAAAGGCAAATTTAATAACACTTTACATATCTTATTACATATCTTCATATCAGAACATAGAGCTACATTTCTAGTCTTCAAAACAAAGCTATCAGAGTTAGAGGTGTAGCACACACAAGACCCAGAGTTCAAATGGGAATGAAACATTAACCACAGGAAATCCATTGATGTTTATGTTAAAATAAATAAGTAATAAATGTCACTCCACATTTATCTTTTCCTACATTCTAAAATAATTTTCCATAAACAAAAACACTGAACAAACGTTGTAATTCTAAACTGATGTCTTTTGGTTTAACAGTGATTAAGATTTATCTCGAAGTTAATGTTTTTGACTAACCCAGAAAACATCTAACCCTACCCTAACAACAATTATTGTAACATAGAAATAATAGTTTCTTTATCCTTAGATGTATATTAACCCAGTAGTAATCCAAATGTAGTTGCTTGAAAGCAGGCCTAAATTCCCTCAGGCTAGATTTAAAGGTCAATAGAATTATAACAAGATGTTGGATTTCAAATAACAGAACTGTTCATCTCAGTGAAGTATAATAAGATAATTCCTTTTCAATCTTTATAATGAGATGTAAAGGGGAGACACTGATCAAGATATATTGTACAAATAAATAGACATGTAAAATTTAAAATCATTTGTAGTTTTAAACACCAAACTCTGAATCAAACTCTTCAGGTTTAATTAAAGGAAGTATGTATTTATCCTTTACACACTTACATTTTTAGTTTGGTCTCAAAATACAGTTCTTTCTATCCCTTGCAGTTATTTATTTTAGTTGCTCTTTTCAATGCATTTTCCAGCTAACTTAATTTTGTTTTTCTCTTGAGTTGGGGTAATAAGAATTAGACAGTTATGGGCTGGAAAGGTGGCTCAGTGGTAGAACGCTTGCCTTGCATGCATGAGGCCCTGGGTTCAATTCTGCAGCACCACATAAGCAGAAAAAAAAGCCGGAAGTGGCGCGGTGGCTCAAGTGGTAAGTGCTAGCCTTGAGCTGAACTGCTGAGGGACAGCGCCCAGGCCCAGAGTTTAGGCCCCACGACCGGACCCCCAAGAATTAGACAGTTATCTGGCACTATATGCCAATAAAACGCTAAATTTAAAAAAAGAGGGAATAGTCTGCTTTGTAACTGCTTTGTTTCTAAAAGATTAGCTAATAATAGTCAGCATTATATTACCTATTTTTTGAAAGTCACAAATAGAATGAGATCCTCTATTATAGACACCTTAGTTTCCCAAAGAAAACTGAAAAAAGTATTTTAAAAAATCAGGCCAAATTCAAGACTTTCATAATTGCATTGTTATTTTAAATAATTTAGAATGTTGTCCTGTGGTACAGGGTATGTTAAGGCATTACAGTAATCCCAACATGAAAAAAGGATGACTTATGAGGATAGTCTGTGCCTGGCCCCCAGTAAAAAGTGTGAGATCTTATCTGAAACATGACTACAAGTATAGGCAAAAAGAGCTGGAGCATGACTCCAAGTTATAGGGTGCCCAGAAAGAGTGAAGCACTGAGTTCTGTTTTGTTTTGGTCTTGTTTGGGTTTCCTTTGAAAAGGGGCTACCTGTTTAGCCCAGGCTGGCCTTAGATCTCACATCCTCCTACTTTATCTTCCCATTTGAGATTACAGGCTTCAGTCACTTGCAGCACTTCTCTTGTTGTTTCCTTTTGGACTTTGGACCAAGTGTTAAAAAAAATACTCTTTTTAAGCCAAATGCCAGTAGTTCATACCTGTAATCCTAGCTACTCAGGAGGCTGAAATCTGAGGATCACAGTACAAAGCCACCCAGAGCAGGAAAGTATCTGAGACTCTCATCTCCACCAGAAAAATTAAAAGGTAGAAGTGGGGCAGTGGTTCAAGTGGTAGAGCAATATCCTTGAGCAAAAAGTACAGGGACAGTGGCCAGGCAGTGAGTTCAAGTCCCAGTACTGGCACAAAAAATTTAAATATTCTTTATTGTAAATTAGCTTAAATATTTAATAAAAGCCAATGCATTATAATAGAACAAACTGTTTTGAACATTTGAAGAAATCTAGCAATTACATTTGTTTTCTGAGTCTCAGCACCTTTATCCAAGAGAGAAAAGAGAAGTTTCTCTTCACAGTAATTGGAAGGATTCAGTGGATTAGAACAGCTCTGAGTGAATCAGAAGTGCTCCATGAGTATTTCCTCACTAGATCTAAATGATGAGGTCATATTATAAGTATTCTATACCCTGGGAATAGTATTGGAAATTTGTTCATAATGTCAAGTGAGTGATTATATATTTTAACATGGGTATTAAAATATGCAAAATACATTTTAACCTACATATGATTAAAACTATTGATAACTGCCCACTTTGAAATTTAGAAGGTAAAAGATTTGTAGAAATTTGCTCCCAGAGATTTCTTCAGGAATTGACATGGGAGGGTAATTTAAGATAAGAAATAAACCTTAAGATTATAATTCACTTTCTTGTGACATTGTATTGTATATGATCAACTCTTTACCCAGCAATTATGAGACCATCTGGTCCATCCCCAACAGTGCCAAAAAATTAAAAATCGACATTAACTAGTATGGAAGTATTTCTTAAAGGATCCTATAATGTAAATCAAAGGATATAATGATTTCCTTCTACAGTATTTTTGTTTGCTAGACTTTAAGATGCCATTTCTAAGAAAGGTTACATAAGTTAAATCTAAAAGAGAAACTTAAAGCCAAAGCTTAAAAGTTAAACTTACATTACCAGAAGGATCCGAGTTCACGTCTGGAGGTTCACTTCTTTCTGATAAGTTCACACTTGGAGGCAGGCCTGGGCTGAAGGCCATGAGATCGGTCTTGGGCGGGCCCTCCCCAGAACACACCCTCTGCCTCCTCTGCTGAGAGTAGGACCAGCTCCCCACCGCGCTGGAGCACACCAGCACAGGCTTCCCAGGCGCGCACGCGCCCTCGCTCCGCCCCACAGCCGCCCCAGAGCACCGCAGCGCCACGTACAGCACCAGCGTCAGCACCAGCAGGCTGCACACCGCGCAGATGGCGATGATCAGGTACACGTTCACGTCCACCAGCGTCGCCTCCGAAGCCACGG
>NW_012267266.1:2857988-2866895 GCF_000151885.1 Dipodomys ordii
CTCCGCGCTGCGCCCGCACAGCTCCTCCCGGTCGATCCGACCATTCACAAACAAAATGCCATTCTGCAGATTTACCTCCAGAAGGTCCCCGCGGCCCTTGGACGCCACCCGGAACAGGCGCGGCACCAGCTCCGTCAGCTCCAGCCCCAGGTCCTGCGCGATGCGGCCCACGAAGGTGCCGTGTTTGGCCTCCTCTGGGACCGAGTAGTGGAGCTGGCCGCTCCCTGCCTCCCAGATTGCGGGGAGCAGAAACGAGAGCAGCAGGGGCGGGGCTCTCAGGCCTCCACTCCCGGTAAACACCATCGCAAAACAGTACCTTTCGTACCTCTCTTGCTTTACTCCAAAATCATACTTTCAATGCCGTCTTTTCAATCATTTTCTCCTTGCCATTTCTGTCTTCTCTCAGCTTGCGACGAAATGGAGCTTCCTGTTTTAATTTATAGTGTCTGATACCTCATTCCCATTGAAAGGACTTTGTGGTATACAGCGACATCATGTGGTTAAGGTGAATTTTAGCGCCATTCATTGGTCTTTGAAAATAGTCTATATTCATTTTCAGACCATTCAACGCAATCATTTTCAGTTTATGTCCTCAAAAAAAAAAGGACATTTCAACTCTTGTGTGACTCTATACCGTTCTTTAGCTATTAACACAAACATTACAGTTGGATTTAATAAAATTTAAGATATATTTGTATCATATTTAAAATGATTTAGTGACTCATATATTTACTATTAAATACTTTTAACAGTATGCTGAAGTTTTAATATAATCCACTCAAGCCACTAAATTTCACCTATGTAAGACAGTGTGACTATTTTATATGATATTGACAGTTAAATTAAGTACTAAGTATATGGCATTTTAAGGATTTTGTCTGGTATACATTTTTAATGTCTTCATTGTATAAACAACTTCATTCTCTGACTTCAAGTGTTCAGATAAAGATATTTCTTGCTTGCTATGTAACATAATGACCTAAGTTTTGAACTCATAACTTTATTTTTCAAAAGTCATATTATTAAATTATTGTTGGCTGAATCTTTTTTGCTACATAAAATTATCAACTATACCTTTGTCCTTATTAAGGCCAAACATTGTTATAGTTTAACAAATGATGTATCACTATCCAGAACAAAACACAAAAACCTTAGAAGCCCATCAACAAGATGAAAAACAAAATTACAGTATGAAGATTGCCTGTCTTAGAAGAAATTATTTGAGAATGACCTATCAATAAACTTCAATTCAATTCATGATCAAAACTCCATAGTGACATCAAACTGACTAAAAACAATAAGAAAAATATATTCCCAGGTGAGCGCTGGTGGTTCACGCCTGTAATCCCAGCTACTCTGGAAGCTGAGATCTGAGGATCACAGTTCAAAGCCAGCCTGGGCAGGAAAGTGTGCAACTCTTATCTCCAATAAACCACCAGAAAAGCGGAAGTGGCATTGTGGCTCAAGTGGTAGAGTGCTAGCCTTGAGATGAAGAGCTGAGGGACAGTGCCCAGGCCCATAGTTCAAGCCCCAGTACTGACCAAAAAAAAAAAAAGAATGGAAAACTATATTAACTAAAATAAAACCCCACTAAAATAAACTGGCCAAATAAGAGTAAATAAGCTAAAAGAAAAGCAAGGCAGGTACTGGTGGCTCATGCCTGTAATCCTAGCTATACACAAAGCTGACTTCTGAGGAACAAGGGTCAAAGCCATCCCAGGCAAGAAATTCAACCTCTGAGACTCTTTTTTTTTCCTCTGAGACTCTTATCTCCAAGTAACCACCAGAAAACCGGAAAGGGACAGTTGGCTCAAAGTGGTAGCACACTAGCCTTGAGCAGAAAAGCGCAGGGACAGCATTCAGACCCTGAATTCAAGCTCCACAACCAACCAAAAAAGGAAAAAAGATAGAAAACCAGAAAATACCTAATGGGCAGTAAAAAGAAAATAGACTGAAAACTTTTTTAATGCATAGATATATGAGCCGATATAATTCATATCATTGTAGTCCTGAAGGTAAAGAAGAAAAAGGAGATTGATAAAGTACTCAAAGAAATAATGAAAACAGAGGCTGGGAAGGTGGCTCAGTGGTAGAGCACTTGCCTTGCATGAATGAGGCCCTGGGTTCAATTCCTCAGCACCACATAAGCAAAAAGAAAAAAAGCCAGAAGTGGCGCTGTGGCTCTAGTGGTAGAGCACTAGCCTTGAGCTGAAGAGCTGAGGTACAGTGCCCAGGCCCAGAGTTCAGGCCCACGACCGGACCCCCCCCCCAAAAAAAAGAATGAAAACACCACAAATATAGTAAAACAAGGAGGTAAGTAAACCTTAAGACGAGATAGTTAAGCTTCAGAAAATAAAAGACAAAAAATATCTTGAGAACAATAGAAGACACATTACCTACTCTACATGGGGAAAACTATTCTAATTACAGTAATTTCCCATGAGTAAATATGAATTTACAGAGGAAGTATCATAATATTTTTTAAATTCTGAATTAAAACTACCAACCAGAAGCCTAAATCCAACAAAAACTATTCTTTTCAAATGAAAGGAAAATCAAGAAATTTTCAAGCATATCTACACTAAAAAAATTACTAAAGATTCTCTTAAAAGAAAAGAAACAGGCTGGGAAGGTAGCTCAGTGATAGAGTGCTTGCCTTGCATGCATGGGGCCCTGGGTTTGATTCCTCAGCACCACATAAGCAGAAAAAGCTGGAAGTGGCACTGTGGTTCAAGTGGTGGAGTGCTAGCCTTGAGCTGAAGAACTGAGGGACAGTACCCAGGCCAAGAGTTCAGGCCCTAGGACCAGCAAAAGAAAAAAGAAAATAAAAAAAGTAAAGAAAAGAAACAATTGGGCATTGGTGCCTCATTCCTGTAATCCTAGCCACTCAAGAAGCTGAGATCAGGATCACAGTTTGAATACTGTGAGAAAGTTCCTAAGATATAAGAAATGTCCAGATGAGACACCACAAGCAGCTCATTGGTTTACACAGTCCTTCTGAGATTGTTAAGGAGATTACTTTCACAGTATTGAGCAGGAATGGGTGTTCAAGTCACCATTGCAGATGCCTAAGTCAACTACTTTAATAAACTGACATGTCAGTTAAATTTTATAGACTTTTATTCAGAATATCAATGGATTTTAGAAATAGAAAAAAAAATTGTAGGGGCTGGGAAGGTGGCTCAGTGGTAAAGCGCTTGCCTTGCATGCATGAAGCTCTGGGTTTGATTCCTCAGCACCACATAAGCAAAAAGAAAAAAGCCAGAAGTGGTGCTGTGGCTCAAGTGGTAGAGTGCTAGCCTTGAGCTGAAGAGCTGAGGGCCAGCATCCCGGCCCAGAGTTCAGGCCCCACGACAAGATCCCCCCACCCAAAAAAAAAGAAAGTAATTGTGCTGTAACAACATATCAAAGAAAGGTTGGACAAATGGGATTGCATGAAGTTGCAGAGCTTCTGCACGGCCAAGGACAAAGCTAGCAAGATCAATAGAAAGCCCACAGATTGGGAGAAGATCTTCACTAGCCATACAACAGACAAGGGTCTCATATCTCAAATATACCTGGAAGTCAAAAAATTAAATCCCCCAACAACAAATCCTCAAAGAAACAACTGCCCAATAAATAAGTGGGCTAAAGACTTACAGAGAAACTTCTCTGAAGAGGAAATAAGAATGGCCAATAGACACATGAAGAAATAAATGCTCAACTTTTCTAGCCATAAAAGAAATGCAAATCAAAACAACATTGAGATACCACCTCACCCCAGTTAGAATCAAGAACTCTAATAACAACAGATGCTGGAGGGAACCCTACTGCATTGTTGGTGGGAGTGTAAACTTGTTCAACCACTTTGGAAAGTAGTATGAAGTTCCTCAAAAGACTCCACATAGAGCTCCCCTATGACCCAGCAATCCCACTTTTGGGCATTTTACCCTAATAATCACAAACAACACCATACTAAAGCTACCAGCACAACTATATTTATTGCAGCATTAGTTACCAAAGCTAAAATATTGAACCAACCCAGATGCCCCTCAGTAGATGAATGGATCAAGAAAATGTGGTACTTTTCCAGCTCTCTCTCTTTCCCATCTTCCTTTCCCAGCTCTTTCTTTTCCCAGCTCTTTCTCAGCTTTTTCCTTCTCATCTCTTTCCCAGGCCTTTCCCAGCCTCATGGAAGGCCAACCTGGCCTGGTCCCAGCAGGTCTACTGAATAAACCTACCCCTTACCTGAATAAAAGAAAAGAAAAGAAAAGAAAATGTGGTACATATACAGAATGGAATTCTATGCCTCCATCAGAAAGAATGACATTGCCCCATTTGTTAGGAAATGGAAAGACTTGGAAAAAATTATATTAAGTGAAGTAAGTCAGGCGCAAAGAAACATAGGTCCCATGGTTTCCCTTATTTGCAATAACTAGTATATGTCTGAGACAAGCAGAAAAGGTCAGATAAGATGATGTTAAGCTAAATGAACCCCAAGATAAGGACAAAAGTGATTTTTTTTCTTGCTTGCTATAGTTTCTAACGTATTTATAAGGTACCACGTGATTTTTTGTTGTTTTGTATGTCCCTCCCCCATGGTATAACCACTGCTTTCACTGTATTTGATGTTGGTATAATTTGGGGAGCGGAAGGGAAAAAACAAATTGTTTAAATAGGGATACAGACTGACCCATTGCAATAATGAGATGTACAAGACACTGTGCTGAAAAACAAACTTTACAATTTAGGTGGGGGAGGGGAATGGAATGTAGTTGTGGAGATAGGAGGGAAGGAATGGGAGGGGGAAAACAAAAAACAAAGGAGGAAGCAACAATGGTTGATAAGAAATGTACTCATTACCTTGCTCATGTGATTGCAACCCCTCTGTACAGTATTTTCACAATAAAAAACTTATTTAAAAATAAATTGTGCTATAAATTTAAAGAAGGAGGAAGTGGTGGAGAAAAAGAGGAGCAGGAGGACAAGAAAGAACAGTATCAGCAGCAGCAGCAGCCAGGCTCCTGGTGGTTCATGACTGTAATTCTAGCTACTCAGAAGTCTAAGATCTGTGTATCTGCCAGTCCAGGCAGAGACTTAACCTATAAGTAACCAAAAAAGCTGAAAGTTTGGCTCAATTGGTAGAACATTAGTCATGAGTGGAAGCAAAGCCCTGAGTTCAAGCTCTGGTACCAGCTCAGAAAAAAAAAAAGGAAGAAGAGAAGGAGGAAGAGAAATAAATATGGATAAATAAATTTGAATTTTCTTCTTTTGAGTTTTCTATATAGAAAGACTGTCTGAAAAGAAAAAAGGATACATAAAGCAACCATTGATTGGAGAAAAGCTAGACTATAGAGAGGGCTTAGAGTAAGGAAATATAGATAAGAGGACAATCCAACAAGACATAATTATTTCAAAAAGTGTAAATACCCAACAAGACAGATGTAAATGTCAAGTATAATTTGATAAAAATTAATACAATAAAACAAATGGAGATATAGACAAATCCACAATTACAATTGGAGAGCTCAACATTCCTTCCTCAGAAATTGATTGAACAACTGCAGAGAAAATCAGCAGGAGAGGGAACTCAGAAGCACTTATTAACCAGTTGCCATTTATGGAACAGACCAGTCAAAAAAAGCAGAATACACATTCTTTCAAGTGTCCATAGAACATATTTCAAAGTATATCATACTCTAGGATTCTAAGATATAAGCAAATCTCAATAAACCCAAAAGACATGAAACAGTATAGAATGAGTTTTGTCTACAAATGGAGTCAAATTTAAATCAACAAAGAAAAATCTGGAAATTTCTTGAAAGCTAAAACACACCTCTAAATAACCTATGGGGAACTGGAAAAGGATTAAAGCTGAATATAAAAAAAAAAAATCATGTGCCAGGTGCTTGTGGCTCATGCCTGTAATACTAGCTACTCAAGAGGCTGAGATCTGAGGATCGCGGTTCAAAGCCAGCCCAGGCAGGAAAATCCATGAGACTCATTTTTTTTTTGCTTATGTAGTGCTGAGGAATTGAACCCAGGGCCTCATGCATGCAAGGCAAGCGCTCTACCACTGAGCCACCTTCCCAGCCCCCATGAGACTCTTATCTCCAATAAACCACTAGAAAACCAGAAGTGGCACTGTGGCTGAAGGGGTAGAGTGCTCGCCTTGAGCTGAAGAGGTAGGGACAGAACCCAAGCCCAGAGTTCAAGCCCCACGACCGAAAAAAAAAATCATGTGACAAAGTTGGGTAAGAACAAAAGGAAAAAAAATAGGAGAAAGTGAGAGAAAGGGTGAAATGTCCAAAAAGAAATGTAGCATGGAGGGGGTGAAGTTGGGGGGATGGAAAGTGGGAAAAAACAAGGGAGGAGATAACACTGTTCAACAAGAAATATACTCATTACCATACATATGCAACTGTAATCTCTCTGTACATCACCTTGACAATAAAATTAAATTAAAAAAAGAAATGTACTCATTACCTTACTTATGTAGCTGTGACCTTTCTGTACACCACCTTTATAATAACATTAAAAACTTTAAAAATTATGTGATATTCCTTTTCTGAGCAAAGTGACATCAACTTCATGGTGCTCATCTTATATCATCCAGGGACAAAACAATCCCATGTTTATTCCAGCATGGCTTTTGATCTTTGCCTACACCTGGTTCATTCCTTGAACATACGTGAAAAGAAAAAAATGTGACAAAGTAAAAAGAAGGGCAGAGAGGTAATTGTATAACACTGCCTTAATCAATTTTCCACTACTATAACATAACATCATAACCGGTGGAATAGATACACAATAAAATATTTTTGGTTCAAGGCTATACACGTCCTGCCACCAACTGGTGCTTCACTTTGTTGTGGCAGAAGTTGAAAAGGAAAATAAGCATATAAGTCAGAGAGATAATGGGACCTGCTTCAAAGATAATTAAGGTACTTCCAAGATAACATTAATCCATTCGTGTAGATTGGAACTCTCATGACCTAACCACCTTTTAAAAGTTGAACCTCTTTATACTATCACAATGGTAGTTATACTAAGACATTAGTTTTTGGGGTTATTAACATCATAACAAGTGCTAATGACATACTTAGGAAAAAGAGGAAGTGTAAATCGATTATCTAAGCCCTAAGCCCACCTGCAACTCAAGAGCCTAGAAATAAAAGAACAAAACAAATCCAAACAAGAATACGCTGTTTACGAATTGGAAGACTCAATATTTCATGGCTAGATGTCAGTTTTCCCTAAATTGATAGGTAGATGTAAAACAATTACAAAATGCCAATAAGGGGGCTGGGAAGGTGGCTCAGTGGTAGAGCGCTTGCCTTGCATGCCTGAGGCCCTGGGTTCGATTCCTCAGCACCACATAAGCAAAAAGAAAAAAAAGCCAGAAGTGGCGCTGTGGCTCAAGTGGTAGAGTGTGAGCCTTGAGCTGAAGAGCTGAGGGACAGCGCCCAGGCCCAGAGTTCAGGCCCCACAACCGGACCCAAAAAAAAAAAAAAAGCCAATAAGATATTATATAACTTGATGTGAAAATATTCTAAAATTTATACAGAATAGAAAAAAGACTAAAATAAACTATTTTTGAAAAACAAAAATCTGGAGGAATTAGTGGATGCTACTGTAGGATAAACAGATATGTAGACATGCAGATCAATGGAATAATCTAAAAATGAATCCATGGAAATGTGCCCACCTGAAATTTTCAACAATGTGCAAAACCAACTAACTGCAGAAGAGATAAGCTTAAAATAAAGTATTAGAGAAATCAGACATCCATAGACCAAAAATAAAATAAACTCCACCTTAAGCCTCAGATCATACTAAAATTAATTCAAAATAAATCCCAAACTTAAAAGCACATAAAATCCTAAAATTTTCAGAAGCAAGAAATATATGCAAACTCAGTAGTAGATAAGAATGAACTATTGATACATCCAACAATCTAGATGAATTTAAAGGATTATACTGAGGGTTTTTTAAAGCAATCCCAAAAGGTCAGATGCTGTATGATTCCATTTATATATCATTTGTGAAATGCCAAAATTTTAGAAATAGATAACAGGTTAGTAGTTGAAGGAATTAAGAAAGAGACTATCTAGGAAGGGAAATAAAGGGGCAATGTGAAGTGCATCCTTTAGATGATGGAAATGTTCTGTATCTTGACTGTGCCAATGTCAGTGATACTGAGTATGATACTGTATTGTAGTTTAACAAGATATTACCATTGAGAGAAATTGAGTGAATAATAGAAAGGGTTATTGTTTCATATAATTACATATGAACCTGTACTTTCTCAGAAAAAAAAAACTTACTTATAATACTTAAAAGCCCTAAACCACTGCTCTCCAACAGAAATAGATTTTTTCCTTTTTAATTTTTTTGTCATTCATGGGGCTTGAACTCTGGGCCTGGGTGCTGTCCCTGAGCGCTTCAGCTCAAGGTTATTGCTCTTCCACTTGGCCACAAAGCACTTCCAGTTTTTGAGTGATTAATTGGAGATGAGTCTCACGCACTCTCCTGCCCAGGCTGGCTTTGAATCATGATCCACAGATCTCAGCCTCCTGAGTAGCTAAGATTATAGACATGAGCCACCGGTGCCTGGCTAGAAATAGATTTTTTAAGTACACCCAAAAACAGTCTCGATGCAACTTTATAGAGGATCTAGAAAATAGTTAAAGGATTATAGCACCAACCAAATGCCTGCTCAAGAAAATTTTAGCTTGAGGGGCTGGGAAGGTGGCTCAGTGGTAGAGTGCTTGCCTTGCATGCATGAGGCCCTGTGTTCGATTCCTCAGCACCACATAAGCAAAAAGAAAAAAAAGCCAGAAGTGGCGCTGTGGCTCAAGTGGTAGAGCGCTAGCCTTGAGCTGAAGAGCTGAGGGACAGCGCCCAGGCCCAGAGTTCAGGCCCCAC
>NW_012267266.1:2867850-2878820 GCF_000151885.1 Dipodomys ordii
CTGTGGCTCAAGTAGTAGAGCGCTAGACTTGAGCTGAAGAGCTGAGGGACAGCGCCCAGGCCCAGAGTTCAGGCCCCACGACTGGACCTCCCCCACAAAAAAAGAGATTCTGTGTAGGGACACCTAAAACCCAGATCACCAAAAACCAGAAGAGTTGCCATGAGTCTCCTTAGGAAATTGAGTCAATCAAAACTAGCCACAATAAGCTGGGTCCTGGTGGCTCATGCCTATATTCTGAGGATTGAGGTTCAAAGCCAGCCCGGGTCCGTGAGACTCTTATCTCCAATAAACCACTAGAAAACTGGAAGTGGTGCTGTGCTTCAAGCGGTAGAGCACTCACTTTGAGCTGAAGAGCACAGGAACAGTGCCCAAGCCCAGAGTTCAAACCCCATGACCGACAAAAAATATATAGGTAATTCTATGAAATAAGAAGGAAGATTTTTATTTTTGGGGGGGGGTCTGGTCGTGGGGCCTGAACTCTGGGACTGGGAGGTGTGCCTCAGCTCTTTAGCTCAAAGCTAGCGCTCTACCACTTGAGCCACAGCGCCACTCTGGCTTTTTTCTTTTTGCTTATGTGGTGCTGAGGAATGGAACCCAGGGCCTCAGGCATGCAAGGCAAGCACTCTACCATTGAGCCATCTTCCCAGCCCCGGAAGATTTTTTTGTTAAGTTGACCGTGGCCCTGGAAATAAAGTAGGGGTGGAACAAATGTGGAAGCAGTAGAAAAGGAGTAAAATGAGTTTTCCTGGACCCACAGCTAAAATAATTCAGTTTTTCACATATCTCATTTGATTTGACTAAGGAACTATTCAGTGAAGCAACATAGAGTCTAAATTCTAGTTGAAAACTTATTACCCTTTTGTTCTAAGTTATCACTAATAAAGATAAAATCCACTCCAAAACTTCCCCACAGTGACTTCTATAATTCTAAATTTTACCTGGTAAAATTGTGCCTTATAGAGAGATAAAAGCTTAAGATAAAAGGTAAATTTTCTATGTTTTCTTTTTTTTTTTTTTTTGCCAATCATGCAGCCTGAACTCTGGGCCTGGGCGCTGTCCCTCAGCTCTTCTGCTCAAGGCTAGCGCTCTATCACGTGAGCCACAGGGACACTTCTGATTTTTGTGCTTATGTGGTGACGAGGAATTGAACCCAGGGCCTCTTGCATACAAGGCATACAAGGCTTGCCTTGTATGCAAGCACTTTACCACTGAGCCACCTTCCCAGCCTAATTTTCTGTATTTTCAAAATATTCTTTGGTGATAGATACTATGATATACTTCAAACAAAAGTACAAAAAGTGAATGGTTGTATAGTTTAACTGAATTATATTTGGGTTTCCCAATGTTGAGAAATAGGCATACATTACTCAAAAGCCCCAATATCTGGGATTTAGAATCTTTTTTTTTTTTTTGCGGGTCTTGGGGCTTGAACTCAGGGTCTGGGCTCTGTCCCTGAGCCTCTCTGTGCTTAAGGCTAGGGCTCTACCACTTGAGCCACAGCACCACTTCTGGCTTTTTCTGTTTATTTGGTACTAAGGAATTGAACCCAGGGCTTCATGTATACTAGACAAGCAGTCTATCACTAAGCCACATTCCCAGCCTTATGTTCATTTTCACCAAACATAATTACTGGATGAAATTATAAAGGTTTCTAACATGGATAAAGATCTTCACATATAATTTATATTCATGGGGCTGGGAAGGTGGCTCAGTGGTAGAGTGCTTGCCTTCCATGCCTGAGGCCCTGGGTTCGATTCCTCTTCACCACATAAGCAAAAAGAAAAAAAAGCCAGAAGTGGCACTGTGGCTCAAGTGGTAGAGCGCTAGCCTTGAGCTGAAGAGCTGAGGGACAGCACCCAGGCCCAGAGTTCAGGCCCCATGACCGGACCCAAAAAAAAAATTTACATTCATGTTTTTCTCCTATATGAGTTCTCTTAAGTTGAGCAATTTGTTGTGGATTCAAAATGCAATTTCCCATACAGATAAGAACCTGAGGGCTTGTTCATCAGCTGTGGCACTATTTTGAGAAGTTATGGAAACTTTAGGAGGTGGGGTCTATTTAGAGATAATAGGTCAGTAAAGTGGATATTGAGGGCATATTGTCCATGGTGCATTCCTATTATACTCTGTGCTTTGGGTTTGCTAGGAATTAACTCTGTTCTACCTCATGATGGCACTGCTATGATGGCCTATGTGCATGGGGCTAAGCATCCATGGTTTGAACCCACTGAAACCATTAGCTATAATAAATCTTGCCTCCTTTCAGTTGTTTATATCAGGTAGTTGGTCACAGTGATGCAAACGTAACTAATACAATATCTCTCTAGCTCTCTAATTTGTATTTAAAGGATTATTAATCAGTGTAAATTCTTACTTGCATGTTAATGTGTTTTCCTTCCTAATTGGATGTTTTCTCACAATCCTTAGACTTAATTTGCACCAGTATAAATTTGACTTTCATGCAAAAGTCTTCCTTTATTTTTTGTAATAAAGTTTCTTGACAATGTAAATACCCTAATGCTGAGTCACTTATCAATGCACACTAATAGTTTTCCCATTTTTTTGCATTTATGAGGGTTTCAAAAATCAGTATAAAGGGTTGGGAAGGTAGATCAGTGGTAGAGTACTTACCTTGAATGCATGGGTTCCTAGGTTCAATTCTTCAGTGCCACATAAGCAGAAAAAAGCCAGAAGTGGCACTGTGGCTCAAGTGGTAGAGCACTAACCTTGAGCTGAAGAGCTGAGAGACAATGCCCAGGCTCAGAGTTCAGGCCCCACAACCAACCAAAAAAATCAATATAAATGTTCTGGCATAATTAAATGATTCAAATACAATAAAGGTTTTATTAAATTTCTTAAGGATAAGGCTTCTCACCAGTATGAATTCTTGCAATTATAGTCATGACAAAAGTATAAATAATTCCATTTGTGAAATGTCTCTAGTACTAAATCTATAGAACTCAGCAACTTTTTTTTACAAACAGTAAAGCCATTTTCACATTCCTTATAATAACAACATTTATCAACAGTATGATTTATGTCGATATGAGTAGAACTCAATTTGGTATAAATAATTTCTAACACCCCTTACATTCATGAAATTTCTCAACTGTATGGATCCTATGAGGTTGAATAAGTTGTCCCAAACAATGATTATTTTATTGTATTACTTTCATACTGCTTTTTACCAGTATGAGTTCTCTCATATTCATAAGTATAGAATTCTAAACATCATTCACATTTCTTAAATTCATTAGGTTCCTCATTACTATGGCTTCTTTCTTACTGAATAATTTGTCTACACATAGTTCAGGCTTACATTCCTAATGCTCATAAAAATTTATAACCATTATGAGTTCTCTGATTCAAATAATAAAATCAATTTTCAAGACCTTCCCTTATTCCTTCTATTCATGTAATTTCTTACCAGTATGAATTCTCTGATATTGCCTAAATTACTCTAAAAAATCACACTTTTTTCATATTCCTAACATGTGTAGTTTCTTACTAGAGTAAGTACAATATAGTATGTATGGCCATAATTAAAACTAACTATATATTTTATGCCTTACGTTCACTGATTTTTTTTTCACCAGTATGTGTTCTCTTGTGTTAAGCAAACATAGGCATTACTGAAGATTATCTCATATTCTTTGTGATTATATTACTTTCAACTAGAGTAAATATTTTCCCAATTTGTTAAGAGTTTGAATTAAAAAAGGCTGTTGCTCAAGTGGCAGAGTGCTTTCCTACCATCCACAAAGCTCTGAGTTCAAAACTTTACACTATCAAAAAAAGTCTTTTGCTTGTGACTTCTTTTCTTTCTTTCTTTTTTTCTTTCCTTCTTTCTTTCCTTCCTTCCTTCCTTCCTTCCTTCCTTCCTTCCTTCTTTCCTTTCTCCCTCCCTCCTTCCCTCCCTTCCTCCCTTCTTTCCTTCCTCTTTCTTTTCCTTTCCTTTCCTTTTTCTGTTTATTTTTTCCATGTTGCCTTCTTAAATAGCCCAGTCTGGATTTCAACTCATGATCCTCATACATCTGCCTTCTGAGTGCTAGAATTACAGAAATGTTCCTCCATGCTTACCTATCTTCCAATCTTTTCTAAAACAAACTTCGTAGTCAAGTTTTTCCATCTTAATTGGTTTCCTTAGTCACTGGTTAACTGTTTTTTGTCAGTTGTGGGGCTTGAACTCTGGGCCTGAGCACTGTCCCTCAGGACTTCAGCTCAAGGCTAACGCTTTACTACTTGAGCTACAATGGACTTCCGGTTTTCTGGTGGTTTGTTGGAGATAAGAGTATCACAGACTTTCCTGCCCAGGCTGGCTTTGAACTGAGATCCTCAGATCTCAGCTTCCTGAGTAGCTGGGACTACAGGCATGAGCCACCGGAGCCCAGCTCGCTGGTTAACATTTTTAGTGTCCACATCCCAGAATTATGAGTCCTAAAGCTGTTATAGTGAAAGATGATCCAGAACTGGATTGAAATATCTTTAATGAGAGTCTCTAAGAAAATAGTTCTACAGATAACCTAGTTTTTGTAAAGGTTACTTATTAAGCCCTTCTAATAAAGATGTAAGCACATAATTTCTATATGACTATCCTAATTAAAATTTTCTGCAATCATTTGATTTTGGCACTGAGCAATGACAAGGTTGGTTTTGCAAATAAGAAAAAAATTTAAATCAAATTATGCACTCATATTACTTTGATAGTCTGTATTACCACATATATGGTAATTCAAAACAAAAAGTTTATTCTCTCATATTCTTCAAGGAAATATTTCTTTCTTTTTCTTTTTAATAACTTTAATGGTTATTTTTCCTTTTATTAATTATATTTATTTATTGTTTATGTTATACCAAGGAATCAAACCCAGGGCTTCATGCCTACTAGGTAAGCACTCTACTACTTGCCCTTCAAGGCAAAGTTTCCTACTTCAAGATGTTAGCAAGGCTCTACTTCATCCAGGACTAGGGGACAATTGGTCCATTACCTGTTTCAAGTTCTGGTGACTTTCTGCATTCCTAATGGCTGTATCATTTCAATGTATGCCTCCATTTTTACATAGCTCTCTCCTCTTCTCTGTAATTTTTTCTATTCCTTATAATAATACTTCTCATTAGATTTAGTACCAACCCTAATAGTCCAGAATTGTTCCAGCTTAAGATCATTAACATAATTACACGTGCAAAGAACCTTCTCCAAATACAGAAATACTAATTAAAATCTTGATATTAGAAAATAAATATATCTTTTTAGGGTACCACTATTCAGTAAATGACAACACTTCCCAAGGTTCAATGTATAATTCTGCTTTTAAAATGTTTAGAAATGTGCAGCAGACAGTTTAATGTCAGATTTTAAAGTGCATTACTAGTAAGTCGGAAAATATGTCAACTATCACTTCTGTTGTTTAGCATGGTGCTGGATGTTCTGGCCCCAATATTATAAGTAAAAGATTTTAAAAAGAAGAGATAAACTTAAAGGAAGAGATAAAGTTAAAAATAAGAGATAAAGGTCCTTGGGCTGGGGAGGTGGTTTAGTGGTAGAGTACTTGCCTGGTAAACATGAAGCTCTGGCTTCTATTATTTAGTACCACATAAACAGTAAAAGCTGGAAGTGTCACTGGATCAAGTGATAGAGTGCTAGCCTTGAGCAAAAGGAGCTCAGTGACAGTGCCCAGGCCCTGAGTTGAAGCTCCAGGAGTGGTAAAAAAAAAAAAAGGTCCTCTTTCTGTGCAAAAGATATATTTCAAGGAGCCCAATGAGTGTCTGAAACACTGGATAGAATCAAACTGTCTATAGACACTCTTTTTCCTATACATACATATACATGAAAAATAATACCTTTTCAATTTTAACTTAACACTTATCACATACTTTTGCAATTTGAGGCAAGACAGTAGTACTAACACACTTCTTTTTCATTCTTCACAATTTCCCAGATAAAAGACTCATTTTTACCATAGGAGTTCATTACTTCACCATACCATTTTTCTACAGAAATACAAAGTAGAAAACTTTTTGTTTGTTTGTTCGGATCTGGTCGTGGGGCCTAGAACTCTGGGCCTGGGCGCTGTCCCTCAGCCCTACAGCTCAAGGCTAGGGCTCTACTACTTAAGCCACAGCACCACTTCCAGCTTTTTTCTTATGTGGTGCTGAGGAATGGAACCCAGGGCCTCATGCATGCAAGGCAAGCACTCTACCACTGAGCCACCTTTCCAGCCCAGTAGAAAACTTTTTAATAGAAAACCTTCACATCTTAAACACTTTGTGACTTCTCTTTAGCATATATGATTTGTAATAATCTATAATGCTTTATATTGATGCCATTAATAAGAAAAATAAGGGGGCTGGGAAGGTGGCTCAGTGGTAAAGTACTTGCCTTGCATGCCTGAGGCCCTGGGTTCGATTCCTCAGCACCACATAAGCAAAAAGAAAAAAGCCAGAAGTGGTGCTGTGGCTCAAGTGGTAGAGCGTTAGCCTTGAGCTGAAGAGCTGAGGGACACCACCCAGGCCCAAAGTTCAGCCCCACGACCGGACCCCCCCCCAAAAAAAAAAGAAAAGAAAAGAAAAATAAGGACTGCTTGTATCCAAGTACTTCAATTTTATTTGTCAAACTAACAATTTATAGAATTACTGTTATGGTTTGATATATGTCCCTCAAAGGTTCATATGTTGAAGACTTAGTCAATATAGCAGTATCCAGAGATAATTAGATTTGGGGGTCTCTAACCTCATCACTGAATTAATCCATTGATTAGCACATAGCTGGAAGGAGATGGAAACCATAAGGGATGAGCCATAATTAGACTAAATAGGAAAGTGGAGGTGTATGTTTTGTTTTGTCAGTACTAGGGTTTGAATTCAAGGTTTGGATGCTCTCCCTCAGCTTTTTATCAGAGCTGGCACTCTACAACTTGAGCCACACTCCTGCTTTTGAATTTTTGCTTCTTAGTTGAAGACAAGATGGGGCTGGGAAGGTGGCTCAGTGGTAGAGTGCTTGCCTTGCATGCATGAGGCCCTGGGTTCGATTCCTCAGCACCACATAAACAGCAAAACCCAGAAGTGGTGCTGTGGCTCAAGTGGTAGAGCGCTCGCCTTGAGCTGAAGAGCTGAGCGACAGTACCCAGGCCCAGAGTTCAGGTCCATGACTGGCAAAAAAAAAAAAGAGAGAGAAATAATTGAAGACAAGAGGGACTGGGAAGGTGGCTCGGTGGTAGAGTGCTTGCCTTGCGTGAATGAGGCCCTAGGTTCAATTCCTCAGCACCACATAAGCAGAAAAAGCCAGAAGTAGCACTGTGGCTGAAGTGGTAGAGTGCTAAACTTGAGCAAAAGAAGCTCAGGGATAGTGCCCAGACCCCGAGTTCAAGCTCCAGGACTGGTAAAAATAGTTGATGATACAAGTGTTACAACTTTCCTGCTCAGGCCGCCTTTGAAATATGATAGTCAGTTTCCCAGCCTCCTAAGAAGCTAAGACTACAGGCATGAACCACTAGCACCTGGATGTAAAATGCATTTTAATGATGTATCTCTGTCCCTAGCACCTGACTCTCTCCTTTTTCTGGCTACCCTGAGGTGAGAAGCCTTTATACCACATAGGCACACTGCCATGACATTCTGCCTCACTTGGACCCAAAGCAATCGAGCTGGATGACCTCTGACTGAAAGCTTTGAAATTGTGAATCCAAACAAATCTTTTTTTTCTTGTTATTTATCTGAGACATGTTATCACAGCAATAGGAAACTGATCAATACAATTATTAAGTGACTAGGTAGCATAAGCAATGTGGAAACATTGAAAGGGATTGATTTCTGTCACAGAGTGGAGAGAAATTGTATGAGATTTGTATTATTCAGAAAAGCATTAAACAAAACACATAAACTGTTTATTACCAGGGTTTTCCATTTACCACAGTATTTTTGCACCAAAGTTGGCAGCAGTAACTGAATGGAGATAAAGTAAAATGACATAATAGAGAGGAATATTGTATCCTTATTTACTACTGATATGATAATCTGCTTAGAAATACCAACATGAGCAACAGATAACTTCTTAAATTGATAAGAACTATTAGCAAGGCTGCCAAAATCAAAATTAAATTATTAAAATATATTTACTATATTATCAATAATCAAGTAGAAGGTAAAAATAAGAATAGCAGAACATTCATAATACTGAAAAATAAAGGGCATTTAGGAATTAACTAAGAATACAGAAGATCTCAATGGAGAAAATATATGTATATAGTACAGAAATAATTATGAACATTGATGTTTCATTCTAACTGCATCAACTGGATACCAATGACTAATATAAAATATGTAAGTGCAGATGTGGCTCAAATGTCCAATATGAAATACAATCTCCCAAATTAACCTTTGAGTTAAAAATGCAAAAATTCTTGGTGGATTTTTTTTGGTTGGTCCTGGGGTTTGAACTTGGGGCCTGCGCACTGTCCCTGAAATCATTTGCTAAAGTCTAGCACTCTCCCACTTTGAGCCACAGTACCATTTCTGGTTTTTGAGTAGGTAGTTGGAGAAAAGAGTCTCATAGAGACTTTTCTGCCCCATTGGCTTCAAGCCATGATCTTCAGATCTCAGCCTCCTGAGTAGCTAGGGTTACAGGAATGAGCCACCAGCGCACAGCTCTAGGTGGATTTTTGTAGCTACTAGATAATTTTAATCTAAAACATAGAATATAAATCAATAAATTTTAAGTCAGCATTGAAAATAAAGTGAAAAGATGAAGCATTTGGCCTGTTGCCTTTTAAGATATGTCACAGAGCTGTGAAGAAAGATGCATATTGCCAATTTATTAGGTGAAAGAACCAATGGCATAGGGCAAAGAACTCTGAAACATACATTGAAAGCTAAGCACTGGTGGCTTAGTAATCCTAGATACTAAGGAGTCCGAGATGTAAGGATCATGGTTGGAAGCCAGGCCAGGCAGGAAAAAATACAGCCCATGAGACTAGTATCTCCAATTAACCACCAAAAACCCAAAATGGAGCTATGGCTCAGCTGGTAGAGTACAGTCCTGAACAAAAAAGCTCAAAAACAGCACCCAGGTCCTGAGTTCAAGCCTAGGACTGGCACCAAAAGGAAAAGAAAAACACATTGAAAATTGAAATTAATATATGGAACAGATGGCACTACAAATCTATGGACAAAAGGTAGAGTATTTTGTAAATGAGTATGGAAATCTTCCAGATTTGCTCATTATTTCAGCCATGTCCTGACTACTATAATTAAATACCTCATATTAGATAATTTATGAACAAAGATTTGTTTCTTACAATTTTGGAGGCTGAAAAGCCCAAGACCAGTGCACCAGCAGCTTCAGTTTTCAGTGAGGTAGACTTGTCACAGCATCTCACCTCTAAGGTAAAGCAGAAAAAGCAGAAGAGAAAAACACAGTATCCTTGCCTGGTCCAAGAGCAAAAGAAAATAAATTCACTCCCTCAAATCTTTATTTTTTGTCTGTCATGGAATTGAACTCTGGGCCTGGGCGCTGTCCCTCAGCTCTTCAGCTCAATGCTAGCACTCTACTACTTGAGCCACAGCACTACTTCCAGGGTTTTTTTTGGTGGTTTATTGGTTATAAGAGTCTCCCAGACTTTCCTGCCCTGGCTGGCCTTAAACAGTGATCCTCAGATCTCAGCCTCCTGAGTAGCTAGGATTACAGGCTGAGCCACTGGTGCCAGGCCCCTCAAATACTTTTATAATATAGTAATCCTATCAAAGAAGCCAGAGCTGTTACAGCTAATCATCTCCCAATATTCCACCTCTTAATACTATTATTTTGGGGATTCATTCAAGCATAAGACATTTTATATGGACAAATACACTCAAACAATAGCATCCATTATTTATTAAAGATAAGGAACCATGGTTCAAATGATACAGGATAAGCCTACCAAGCAGAAGACCTGAATTCAAACCCTAGACTGGCAGAAATAGAACAACAAAATAAAATTAACATAACATAACACAATTAAAGTGGATTGGAACAGCTAGAGTGTGATTTAGTTGTAGACTACCTGACTAGCAGGTATAAAGCCCTGCATTCAAAACCTATTATACAACCAAAAAGGTAGACTGAAAATAAGTTGAAAGCCAGGAAACTGAGGCCCATACCTATAATCTTAGCTGCTCAACTGTTACCTGATGATAACAGTTCAAAGTCAGCCTAGGCAAGAAGGTCCATGAGACTCTTATCTCCAATTTAGCCACCAAAAAGCCAGAAGTGGAACTGTAGTTCAAGTGATAGAGTGCTAACCTCATGCAAAAAGGCTCAGGAATGGCTGGGAATGTGGGAGAGTGCTTGCATAGCATGCATGAAGCCATGGTTTGATTCCTCAGTACCACATAAACAGAAAAAGCCAGAAGTGGTGCTGTAGCTCACGTGGTAAAGCACTAGTCTTGAGCACAGAGAGGCTCAGGGACAGAGCCTAGGCCCTGAGCCGAAGCCCTAGGCCCAGAAAAAAAAAGGCTCAGGAAGAATTCAAACCTAGCACTGACAAATAAATAGACAACAAACAAACAAATAAATAAATGTAGCATGGAGACCTAATATAAAAGCAAAACTATAATGTTGATAAAATAAATTGTGGATTGGAAAATTAATATTGTTAAAATATTCATGCTACCCAACATGATATATTACATTCAATGCAATTCTTGTCAAAATCTCAATGAAATTCTTCACAGAAACAGAAAAAGAATTGTATGAAACCATAAAAGATCCCAATAGCTAAAGCACTCATAAACAAGAACACAACTAGAGGCATTACACTACCTAATTTAACACATGATAGAAACCAAAAGCAGAATAAAAATAGACACATAAAATCCCCCCAACAACAAATCCTCAAAGAAACAACTGCCCAATAAATAAGTGGGCTAAAGACTTAAAGAGAAACTTGTCTGAAGAGGAAAGAAGGATGGCCAATAGACACATGAAGAAATGCTCA
>NW_012267266.1:2880425-2883962 GCF_000151885.1 Dipodomys ordii
GCTCAAGGCTAGCGCTCTACCACTTGAGCCACAGTGCCACTTCTGGCTTTTTTCTTTTTGCTTATGTGGTGCTAAGGAATCGAACCCAGGGCCTCATACATGCAAGGCAAGTGCTCTACCACTGAGCCACCTTCCGAGCCCATTTTGTGGAATCTTTTAAGAAGTAGGCCTAAGTAGGAAGATCATTGGGAACACACTCTTGAAAGGTAATGTGGGGCTCTAGTCCCTCTCTTTGTCTCTCTTGCTTCCCAGCCATGAGGTAACTTGCCCCACCATGTGTTGCCTAACTGCAGGTCTGAATGCAATAGGCACAACTGCCTTTAAACTAGAACTTCTGAAACTATGAGACCAAATAAATACTTTCTCCACAAAGAGAAACTTACAAGAGTTGGTTTTCTCAGGTACTTATTACAGAAAATGGAAGACAACTAGCATAAGAACCCAGAAATAAATAAATCCACACATCTACCATGGACTAATCTTCAACAAATGGTCCTGGGAAACTGGGTATCTATATGGAGAAGAACTAAATTAATGCCTACCTCACACCATACTCAAAATCAACTTGGGGATAGAAAAGTAGCTCAATAGTAGAATGCGTGCCTAGTTCACATAAGGCTCTGGGTTCAGTCTGCCAACATGGCAAAATGGATTATCTATTCAGAATGGATAAAAGACTGAAATTTAAGTGCAAACACTATGAAACTATGAGATGAAAATATAGGGTAGCCTATGCTTATACCTCAGGCCTATAATCCTAGCTACTCTGAAGGCTGAGATCGGAGAATGGCAGTTCAAAGCTAGCCCAGGCAGAAAAGTCCGTAAGACTCTTATCTCCAATTACCCACCAGGAAAAAAAGTGGAATGGAGCTGTGGCTCCAGGTGGTAGTACACTAGCCTTGAACAGAAGAGTGGAATCAGTGCCTAGGCTCTGAGTTAAAGCCCCATGACCAACAAAAAAAGAAAGAAAGAAAGGAAGGAAGAAAGAAAGGAAGGAAGAAAGGAAAGAAAGAAAGAGAAAGAAAGAAAATATAGGGTAAATGCTTTAAGATATTGATCTGGCAATGATATTTTGGATCTGATTCAATAGCAAAGAAAATAAAAGCAAAACTTGACAAATTGGATTATATCAAGTTAAAAAGCTTTGTCCCAGCAAAGAAAACAATGAGCAGAATAAAGACAACCTACAGAATGAGAGAAAATACTAAAAACTATTTATCTGAAAATGGATTAATATACAGAATAAACAAGAGATTCTGATGATTCAACAAGAATAATCCTATTTAAGGCTGGGAAAGTGGCTCTGTGGTAGAGCGCTTGCCTTGCATGCATGAGGCCCTGGGTTCGATTCCTCAGCACCACATAAGCAGAAAAAAAAAGCCGGAAGTGGCGCTGTGGCTCAAGTGGTAGAGCGCGAGCCTTGAGCTGAAGAGCTGAGAGACAGCGCCCAGGCCCAGAGTTCAGGCCCCACAACCGGACCCAAAAAACAAACAAACAAAAAAAACTAGTCATCAGGGAAATGCAAATCAAAACCCCAATGAGACATTTCCTCACCCAAATAAGAATAACTATCATCAAAAAGACATTAAAAATGTTGGGGAGTATGTGGAGAAAGGGGAGTCTCATACACTATTGAGGAGAATGTATAGCTGTATTAAAAACACTATGAAGATTCCCCAAAACACTAGAAACAGCAAGTCACTCAAGCCTGCAACTCTAGCTACTAAAGACATGAAATCAAAGAATCTTAGTTCATAGCCAGCCCAGGAAGACAAATCCTTGAGACACATATCTCCAAATACCCAACAAAATGCCAGAACTGGAGGCAGGTCTCAAATGGTAGATGCCCAGCCATCGGCAAAAAGGGCAAGCAAGAACACAGGCCCTGAGTTTAAGCCTCAATACTATAAAAAATTACTTTAGATTCTTCTCAGAAATAAGTTGTAGGATATTTTTGCAGGTAAACATAACTAATTGGAAGTAGGCAGTTATGTACAAATGAAAATATGTAAACACACAACATCTTCAGGGTAAGCCAGAAAACTAGAAACCAGAGAATAGCTAACATTACAGTTAAATATTATAGCTTAGAAGCCAGTCTTTTCTTCTACTTGAACCTTCAACTTGTTGGAAGAAACCCATCTATATTGTGGAAAGTAGTCATCTGTGTAGTACTGAGTTGCTATTTACTGGCAGAAAGTTCCTCTTATTATCTGGCTTCAGTCCCTTCTGATGTTAGAAATTTACTCTCTCCCCTGAACCCCCTTTTCCCTGGGAAAAGGATATCCATGTGAACAAAAATATAAACTCAGAAAACAGAACAAAATTATTGATAAAGGGCAAAACCTCTTGGTAAAGAAAAACCAAGGCAAAGGCTGGCTACTGATCAGCTTTAGCATCTTTTCCATCCTTGCTAAAAAGCAAAAGAACATCTCTCCCTCACTCAAGTTTACCAAGCTGGCAGCTTTGCAGAAGGTTACTGACAACCTTGAGGCATATCACCAGCTGCACTGAGTTGCTGTATTAATCGGGAGATTATAATAAAAATATTTTCTGTGATAGTGTCAATAACATTGATAGTATTGGTCATGCTGACCAAGTCAAGATTATGCTTTGCCTATGCTCCTGTGACTCAGGGCTATGTTTTGCTTCTGTAAACTTGCTTGCGTGATTCAGTAACAGGGCCTTGAGCCCACAGCTGACACCACCCCTGTCCACCAATTGAAGACCACCACGGAGCTGTCCCACTATGGGCAGCCTATTGCAAATTATTACATGTAACATTTACCATAAAGAACAAATGGATTTAAAGGTCATATAACTATAACCAATGAAAATGTGCCAAATCTGCCTTGCATAGCTTGCCTATGTAACTCTATGTAACCTACCCCTATAAAAACTGGCCCTACTCTGAGCTCAAGGCCATTCTCCTACTTTCCCAGTAGTGGGAAGCAAACCCCTCAAGGCTGTAATAAAGTTCCTAGCTCCTTTAACTGAGTGTCTTGGAGTCTTTTTTGGACCCAGGATGTTATAGTCTAACATCTGCGATTTAGATGTCTCATCCAAAATAAATCTTCATAGAAATATGCAAAATAATATTTTACCCCGTATCTTGGCACTGTGACCCAGACAAGTCACACATGCATCACATCATGCAAACAAGAATACAGTGTGGAGCCTGGCTGGAACCATCCAACCTGACAGAGCCAGGACTCTGTAAATGAGAAGAGCTGGAATAATAAAGGAGAGAAAGAGAAAAGGAGAAAAGCAGTATTTAGAATCACAAAGAAAGGACAGGATAGCTTAAAAGCATGGAGAGAAAGAAAGACTAAAGAAACAAAAGTAAGAAATATCCCACAGTTACAATCATGGCTCCTCAGGAGAAAAGAAAACCTTAAGCCATAAACACAAGGTCAGCCAGACAGTCCTGGTGGCAATGGATTAACAGTCCTAGCCACAGGATAAGAGTATGGTTTTCCAGGGCTGGGAAGGTGGCTCAGTGGTAGAGTGCTTGCCTTGCATGCCTGAGGCCCTGGG
>NW_012267266.1:2885912-2906701 GCF_000151885.1 Dipodomys ordii
CAAAGGAGGAGGCTACAATGCTTGATAAGAAATGTACTCATTATCTTGCCCATGTAATTGTAACCCCTCTGTACAGTATTTTCACAATAAAAAAAAAAGTACGGTTTTCATAAGCCTTAAAGGCAATGAAGGGATTTTCTGTCATCCTACAGGATGAAGCAGTAGTCCATGCCTATAATCCTAGCTACTTGGGAGCCTGAACAGAAAAGTGCAAGAGACTCCATCTCCAAAATAACTAGCAAAAAGTATGACTGGGGCTGGGAAGGTGGCTCAGTGGTAGAGTGCTTGCCTTGCATGCCTGAGGCACTGGGTTCGATTCCTCAGCACCACATAAGCAAAAAGAAAAAAAAAGTATGACTGAAGATGTGTCTCAAGTACCAGCCATGAGCAAGCAAGCTGAGGAAGCATAAGGCCCTGAGTTCAAGCCCTGATGACAGAAAGAAAAGACAAGAAGGAAAGGAAGAGGAGGAAAGAAGAAAAAGAAGAGAAGGGGAGGGAGTATGGAGGAGAAGAGAAAGGAGAAAGGGAAGGGAAGAGAAAGGAGAAAGGGAAGGGAAGAGGAAAAGATGAAAAGAAGAAATAGAAGAGAAAGGAAAGGGAAGGAGAAAGGAAGGGGAGGAGGAAGAGAAGAAAAGGAAAGGAAGGAAGAAAGGAGATGGAAGAAAAGGGAGGAGAAAGAAGAAAAGAAGAGAAATTGAAGGGAAGGGAATGAGAAAGGAAAGGAAGAAGGCAGAAAGGAAGGAAAAGGGAAGAGAAGGGAAAAGGAAGAGAAGAAAATGAAGGAATGTTGAAGGGAGAGAAGAAAATGAAGGAATGTTGAAGGGAAAGGAAAATGGAAGGAAAAGGAATTAAAGGAAAGGAAGGAGGAAGAATAAAAAGGAAGGGAAAAGGAAGGAAAGAAAAGGAAAAGGAAGAGAAAGGAGTAGGGGATAAGGAAGAGAAGAAAGGGAAGGGAAATGAAAGAAAAAGGAAGGGAAATGAAAGGAGAAAGGAAAAGAAAGAGGAAGCAAAGGAAAGGAAGGGAAAACAAAGGTAAGAAAAGAGAGGAAGGGCTGGGAAGGTGGCTCAAGTGGTAGAGCGCTAGCCTTGAGCTGAAGAGCTGAGGGACAGCGCCCAGACCCAGAGTTCAGGCCCCATGACTGGACCCAAAAAAAAAAAAAGAAAGAAAGAAAGAAAAGAGAGGAAATGGTGAAAGGGATTAGAAATGGAAGTGAAGGGAAAAGAAGGGAAGGAAGGAAAGGAAACTATAACCAAACACTAACTTGAGAGAAGGCCTGGAGGTAGCTAAACTGGAGAACCTGAAAACAAGGAAAGATTTCAAGTCAGGTAGCCTAGGATCAGCTTCTAACAGTGAATGTCTGGGTGAAAGCCCACCATGAGAGGCAGTGATGGAGAGGGAGAGGATCAGTCACAGGGTATTGAGATGAGTAAGTAGTAGGGAACTCTGGATCCAGTAGGGAACTCGACTTGCTGGTTAGTGGCCCAGCTCTTATGACAGGTTTAATTCTTATGACTGTGGATCACCAGAGATGAAGAGCTCTGAGTCCAAGCCTGCCATATGTGTGATTTGCTGCCAAGTGTAACTTAGAACTCTCAAGCCAGGTCCTGTGGATCACACCATCTCCCTGGCCTCTTCCCACAAAAAAAAGATGGCTTACTGCTGGGCAGTCCTGGACAAAAATGCAAAAAGAACTATCCAAAATAATAATTTTTTAAAAAGGACTGGATGAATGGCTCAAGTGGAATATCTTCCTAAACAAACACAAGGCCCTGAGTTCAAGTCCTACTACTGCAAAACAGACCTATGTGTTACTTCTAATTTTATCACATTGAGTCTTCTCTCTCCATTTTGTTATTTTTAATTAAGGCCTTGTCAATGTTGTTTATCTTTTCTGAGAACACTTCATTGATTCTTTGTCTCCAATTTATTAATTTCCATCCTGATGTTTACTATTTATTTCTACTACTAATTTTGGGTTTCAGTTGGTCTTGTCTCTCTTAAGACTTTGAAGTGTATCATTAGATTGTTTGTAGTCTCTCATTGTTCAATATAGACATTCATAACCATAAATTTCCCTCATAGAGCTGTATTTGTTGAACCCTGCATGCTCTAGTTTTTATATTTTCCTTCTCATTTAATCCTAGGATTGTCTTATATCTCCTCTATGATTTCTTTAATGACCCATTGAAAAGTGTATTGTACAACTCCGTGTATTTGAACAGTTTGTGGTTTCTCTTGCTTTTTTTTTTTTTTGTTCGGTTGTAGGGCTTGAACTCTTGGCCTGGATGCTGTCCCTCAGCTCTTCAGCTCAAGGCAAGCACTCTACCACTTGAGAGTCACACCACCACTTCCAATTTTCTGGTTTATTGGAAATAAAAGTCTCACGGACTTTCCTACCCAGGCTGGCTTCAAACTGTGATTCTCAGATCTTAGCCTCCTGAGTAGCTATGATTACAGGCATGAGTCCCCGGCACCCAGCCTCTCTTGCTATTGATGTCTAATATTATTTGTTGTATTCAGATAATACACAAAAAACTATTTCATATATATATATATATATATATATCCATATATATCTGAAATAGTTGAACTTGGTATCCTCTGTTCTCACTCATTGGCTAGCTCTCTATCAACTGAACCACACTTCCAACCCTTTCAGTTACATTTATTTTTTAAGACTTGCTTCAGGGGCTGGGAAGGTGGCTCAGTGGTAGAGCGCTTGCCTTGCATGCCTGAGGCCCTGGGTTCGATTCCTCAGAACCAGATAAGCAAAAAAAAGAAAAAAGCCAGAAGTGGTGCTGTGGCTCAAGTGGTAGAGTGCTAGCCTTGGGCTGAAGAGCTGAGGGACAGCGCCCAGGCCCAGAGTTCAGGCCCCACGACCGGACCCAAAAAAAAAAAAGACTTGCTTCAAAGTTTAAAATATGGTCTATTTTATAGAAAGCCCCATGAACCACTGAGAAGAATGTGTATTCTAGAGTTGTGATATAAAATTCTATCGATGTCCATTAAGTTCATTTGCTCCAGGTTATTGTTGAACTTTGAAGTTTCTTTCTTGATTATTTTTTGGCCTGGATAATCTATATATTGAGGAGGGTGAGTGCTAGTCACTCACCATTATTGTGCCTAGGTTTATTTCTCCCTGTATGTCCAATAGTGTTTGTTATATGAAATTTAGTATAAAATATTTGATGTAGCCAGGCATCAGTGGCTTACTCCTGTAATCCTAGCTACTAAGGAAGCTGAGATCTGAGGATCACAGTTCAAAGTCAGCCCGAGCAGGAAAGTCCATGAGGCTCATATCTCCAGTAAATGACCAGAAAACTGGAAGTGGAGCTGTGGCTCAAGTGGTAGAGCACTCACCTTGAGCTGAAGAGTTGAGGGACAGTGTCCAGGCCCAGAGTTCAAGCCCCATGACCAACCCCCAAAATATATTTGATGCATATAAATTTGTAGTCATTACACCTACCTTTTGGTGAGTTGTGGGGAGGGGTTGTTTGTTTGTTGTCAGTCACAGGGCTTAAACTCTGGGCCTGGGCACTGTCACTCAGCTGTTCAGCTCAAGGCTAGTGCACTACAACTTGAACCACAGCGCCACTTCTGGTCTTCTAGTGGTTTATTGGAGATGAGTCTCATGGGCTTTCTTGCCCAGGCTGGCTTTGAACCACAATCCTTAGATCTCAGCCTGCTGAGTAGCTAGGATTACAAGCATAAGCCACTGGTGCCCGACTGAGTTGTGTTTTTTTGTTCACAGGTAGAGTAATAATTTTTTATCCTTTCTACTTTTACTTAAAGTCAACTTTGTTATACAAAAGTATAACCAATTCTACTTGCTTTTGGTTTCCACTTACTTGGTATCTCATTTTCCACCTTCCAGTCTGTGCCTTTTCCAAATGCCTCCTATACTTAGATATCCATATATTTTCCAAGATTAATATTTATATGTTTTATAATATTTATATTTATATGTTTTGGTCAGTCCTGAGACTTGAACTCAGGCCACTGTCCATGAGCTTCTTTTGCTCAAGGCTAGAATTCTACTATTTGAGCCACAGTGCCACTTCCGGCTTTTTCTGTGTATGTGCTACTGAGGAATCAAACCCAAGGCTTCATGCATGCTAGGTGAGTACCACTAAGCCACATTCCCAGCCCATGCTTTACTTATTTATGTTTTCTGTGCTTTTAGTTTGTATCTCAGCTCATTCTTCTACCATTGGGTTCTTAGGTTTGAGGGTCTTTGTTTTTGTTGTTGTTGACCAGTCCTGGGGCCTGGGTGCTGTCCCTAAGCTTCTTCTGCTCAAGGCTAGCTCTCTACCACTTGAATTACAAGGCCACTTCTGGCCTTTTCTCAGAAGTTTATTAGAGATGAGAGTCTCACAGACTTTCCTGCCCAAGCTAGCTTCAAACTGTGATTCTCAGATCTCAGCATCCTGAGTAGCTAAGATTCCAGGTGTAAGCCATCAACACCTGGCTACGTTTGGTGTCTTTATCATATCCTAGAATTTTTTGTCAATACTGTGGAATAAACTCAGTCTTCACGGTCTCATTTGGCTTTTTCACTTAAGGATGGTGCTCTACCACTTGAGCCATAGTTCTTTGTCTGGCTTTTTGCTGATTCATTGAAGATAAAAGCATCTCTGACTTTCCTGCCTGGATTTACTTTGAACAGTGAAACTCAGATCTCAGCCTCCTGAGTAGCTAAGATTACAGATGTGAGCAAACAGTACCACACATGCCCTTAGTTTTTGAGAGTTGTAGTCATGCTTGTTCTTTCTTCCTCTCTTTCTTTCTTCCTTTCTTCCTCTCTTTCTTTCTCTTTCTCCCTATTTCTTTCTCTTTCTTTCCCTTTATTTCCTTCTTTCTTCCTTCCTTTCTTTTTTTCTTCCTTTCTTTCTCTCTCTCTCTTTCTTTCTCTTTCATGGTCCTGGGGCTTGAACTCAGGGCCTAGATGCTGTCCCTGAGCACTTTTACTCAAGGCTAGCGCTCTACCACTTTGAGCCACAGCGCCACTTCCAGTTTTCTGGTGGTTAATTGTAGATAAGAGTCTCCTGTCCAAGCAGGAGTCTTCCTGTCCAAACTGGCTTTGAACTGTAATCCTCAGAACTTAGCCTCCTGAGTAGCTAGGATTACTGTGTGTGAGCCACCAGCACCCGGCTATTTTTTTCTTTATAATGGTGTCTATGTATAATAGTTCCTTGGCCTTCTCTTTTATCCTTTTTTAAAATTTTAATATTATTGTCAAGGTTGATATACAGAGGGGTACAGTTACATAAGTAAGATAGTGATTATATTTCTTGTCTAACTTGTTACCCCCTCCCCCATTTTTCTCCCTCCCTCCCCCCAACTCCCCTATTTTATCCTTGGTATTATTTCTTCTTGTTTAAGCTTACTGATGATGCTCTATCCTTTATGTCTTTTATGTATGTGTGTGCATACATGTGTGTACATGCATGTGTGCATGTTTGTGTGTATATGTGTATGTGCCAGTCCTGGGTCTTAAACTCAGGGCCTGGTACTGTCCCTGAGTCTTTTTCTCAAGGCTAGTGCTCCTCTACTTGAGCCACAGCTCCACCCCCAGCTTTTTTTTTTAGTGGTTAATTGGAGATAAGAGTCTCACAAACTTTCCTGCCCAGGCTGCCTTTGAAACACAAACCTCAAAAAAAAAAAAAAAAAGAAAGAAAGAAAGAAACACAAACCTCAGATCTTAGCCTCCTAAGTAGCTAGGATTACAGGCATGAGTGACTAGCATCCAGCTCTTCTGTGTTTATTTGATTTATTGAGCTTTACATTTGCAATATTTCCATTTGTTTGTTCACTTGGTTTTTTTTTCAGAATTTCAATTTCCTTGTTGAATTTCTCTTTTATATCATTGACTTTCTTTTTCAGGTTACAGTTTGATTTCTTTTCTACATTTACTTGTTTCTTTGGATCTCCTTTAAGGTAATTGCTCATTTTTTAATTTAAAGGTTTGGGTTCTATATTTGGATTTTCATTTCTTTGGAAAGGAGATGTAGGGGGCTGGGAAGGTGGCTCAGTGGTAGAGTGCATGCCTTGCATGCCAGAGGCCAAGGGTTCGATTCCTCAGCACCATATAAGCAAAAAGAAAAAAGCCGGAAGTGGCCCTGTGGCTCAAGTGGCAGAGCCCTAGCCTTGAGCTGAAGAGCTGAGGGACAGCGCCCAGGCCCAGAGTTCAGGCCCCATGACCGGACCCAAAAAAAGAAAGGAGATGTAATGAATTTTTGTGGGGGTCATGTTGTCCTACTTTTCATATTGCTTGTGTTCCTATAATGTAATTTGCATAACTGTTATGTTCATTACAATTCCAAAAAGAAAAAGCATATAGCAACAATGAAATAATCAATTTTAAATCAAAAATTTAAATGTAACAAAAACTAGGTGCCGGTAGCTCATGCCTGTAATCCTAGCAACTCAAGAGGCTGAGATCTGAGGATTGCAGTTCAAAGCCAGCCTGGGCAGGAAAATTCATGAGACACTTATCTCCAAATAACCACCAGAAATCCAGAAGCGGTGCTGTGGCTCAAAGTGGTAGAGCTCTAGTCTTGAGTGGAAAAAGCTTAGGTACAGCATCCAGGCCCTGAGTTCAAGTCTCATAACCAACAAAATAAAATAAAATAAAAATTAATAAATAAGTGTAATAAGAAAATTTGAAAACATCAACTTGTGATTAGAAACATCAATTGTGATTAGAAAAAAAAGGAATTTGGTTATAAGATACACTAAGTTGGACTGGGAAGGTGGCTCAGTGGTAGAGTGCTTGCCTCGCATGCATGAGGGCCTGGATTTGGTTCCTCAGCACCACATAAATAGAAAAAGCTGGAAGTGGTGCTGTGGCTCAAGTGGTAGAGTGCTAGCCTTGAGCTGAAGAGCTGAGGGACAGCGCCCAGAGTTCAGGCCCCAGGACTGAAGAAAAAAAAAAGGTACACTAGGAGTTTAAAATTGTTAAAGGTATGAGTATTAAAAATTAAGTAGTAAAACAAAAGGGATAGGAGAAGGAAAAAAGAAGGCAGGGTAAGGGGAGAGAAATAAATGGGGCAAAAAAATATAAGAAGTAATACTGTTGAAAATAGAGTATATGCTGGGCACATGTGGCTCATGCCTGTAATCCTAGCTACTCAGGAGGCTGAGATATGAGGATTGCAGTTCAAAGCCAGCCTGGGCAGGAAAGTCCATGAGACTCTTTATCTCCAATTAACCACCAGAAAACCAAAAGTGGCACTGTGGCTCTAGTGGTAGAGTGCTCACCCTAAGCTGAAGAGCTCAAGGACAGCACCCAGGCCCAGAGTCAAGCCCCACAACCAACAAAAAAAAAAGAAAGAAAGAAAGAAAGAAAGAGAAAGAAAGAAAAGAAAAGAAAATCAGTAAAAAAAAAATGGGGAATATATAGATATACACGTATATGTGTGTATAGTTGTTCCTTGCTGAGGAGATCTGATTATACCAGCTGGGCTCCATCAGAGAAGCATGCATTTTCCTCTATTTTCTAGCACTCAGAGTTCTGGCTGTGGCTCTTCCAATGAGTTTGTTCTGAGTTCCCCTCTAAACACAGGATAACCTGTCATTTCCCTCTGTTCAGCCCAAGTCCAATGGTTGGCTAAGGCTCTGAGCCTGGTGCATCAGCTAATGCAGGAGGGAATGAATGGTTGTAGATGTGCAGCAACAGCTTAGGGAGATAGGGCAGGTTCTGTTGATCACCAGCAACTTCAGAGGGCAGGGAAAGGCTGGTGGCTCAGTAGCAGCTCCAGGGACATGACAGTTCTAGGCCAAAGCAGGAGTTCCAGGGCAATTGGAATCTCCAGGCACAGAGAAGCAGCTGTGGTAAGGTATAGAGCTTCAGCCCACTGCTAGTACTCTACAGTCAACTATCCAGGCAGTGGCTTTGGTTATGAGGTAGGTTTGGGTTCATCCCACAATGTTTTCAATCTTCACTGCCTTTATTTTGATAGGAGAGGGCACTTGGGGAGTGGAATCAGCACCAATTCATCCTAAGCAAGATTTACAGTCTCCACCTGAAACCTCTTGGCTGGTATTCTGGTTGCAATGTGGCTCCAGTGCACAGGTAGAACTTTCTATCCAAGTAACCTGGGGCAGTGGCTCCAGGCATAAGGTAGATTTCATTGTGTCCCATGCATTTAGGATTGTGCATAATCAGGTGTTCCGTATGTGGAGCCACAACAGGCTTGGAGCAAAGTCCTCCCTTTATTTCTTTTGTGGATACAATGTTTAATATATTTGGATCTCCCTTGGTATATGGACACTCTTTGCAGATTCCCTCCTCTGCCTTTCTAAGCTACCATCTTTTCGTGTGTGTGTGTGTGTGTGTGTGTGTGTGTGTGTGTGTGTGTGGTGTGTGCCCATACTGGGGCTTGAACTCAGAACCTCACAGTCTCACTTGGCTTTTTTTTCACTCAAGGCTGGCTCTCTATCACTTGAGCCATACCCCACTTTCAAACTCATCTTTTCTGTACCTACATGCTGAGGTTCTATTTGACTTATGGAGAGATAGTAATGTGGTGGGTATCTCTCTAATCCATCATAATGCTAATGAGAAAAAAAGAACACTTTTGCAGGGGCTTCTTCTGTCCTTAGCTATCTATCACTAATTTTAATTATCACTGTCATCATTGTTTTAAAGGCCATAATCAGTGTAATGTCAATAGAAAAATATAAATGTTTTAAGGAACAAGAAAAAGGGCTGGGAAAGTGGCTCAGTGGTAGAGTGCTTGCCTTGTATGCATGAGGACTTGTGTTCTATTCCTCAGCACCACATAAGCAGAAAAATCCAGAAATGGCAGTGTGGCTCAAGTGGTAGAGTGTTAGCCTTGAGCTGAACGGCTGAGGGACAGTCCCCAGGCCCAGAGTTCAGATCCCATGGCTGACCAAAAAAAAAAAAAAAGGAACAAGAAAAAATAAGACTCCCACAGAACTGATTAAAATACCCAGAAAAATCTATAGAAAATATAAAATTCATAAGAACAGCAAATTCTCTGGATGCAAAGGTCAATATTCACCAACCTCACATACAGAAAAACACTGAAAATCTGTTACAAAACATAAATATTAAATAATCAGTGAGAAAGTTATGCATGCATTATTAGATAACGAACAGATGTAATCTCCAAGACCCAGGCTCAACACTCACTGAAAAAGGAGTGCTCTGAGCTGGACACTAGTTTGGGCTCACATTTTTATCCTAGTTACTCAGAAGGCTGAGCTCTAAGAATTGAGGCTTGAAGCAAGCTTGAGCAAAAGACATTTCAGAGACTATATCTCCAAATAATCAGCAAAAATCTGGACAAGAGGTATAGCTCAAGTGGTAGAGTGCAAGCCATCAGTGAAAAAGGCAAGAGCCCCAAATCCTGTGTTCAAGCCCCAGTACCAGCACACACACACACACACACACACACACACACCACACAGAGTTAAATCACTGGCAACCATTTAATGTTTATTTTGGCTGTAAGTAAACTAAAATGTTCAAGACCAGGATTATTTGATTTCCCAAAAAGCCAGGAATAGAACTAGAGCTGTGACTTAGGTGATAAAGCACTAGCCTTGAGAAAAAAAAAAAATATTAGGCTGGGCACCAGTGGCTCATGCCTGTAATCTTAGCTACTCAGGAGGCTGAGATCTGAGGATCATGGTTCAAAGCCAGCCCAGGCAAGAAAGTCTGTGAGACCCTTATCTCCAGAAAACCGGAAGTGTCAATGTGGCTCAAGTGGTAGAGTGATTGCCTTGAGCTGAAAAGCATGAGGACAGCACCCCAGCACAGAGTTCAAGCCTCACAACCAACAACAAAAAAAAAAAATTCAGAGACAGTGTCAAGTCCCTGAGTTCAAAACCCAGGATGGCACAAAAAAGAAAGAAAGAAAATAAACTCAACATACCTAAAGCAGAAAATTATACACATATTTCTGTATCCATGTTCATAGTAACATTATTCACAATAGCCAAAAAGTAAAAACAACCCAAATTCCCATCACAGATAGATTAGTAATCAAAATGTAGTATTTACAGAAAATGAAATAACCTTTCTGAAAAGAATAAAATACAGACACATGCTACAACATAGATGAACCTTGAGGAAATTTTGTTAAGTAAAATAAACCAGTCACCAAAACAAATACCAAAATAAATATTATATGATTCCACACTTTTTGTTGTTGGTGGTGATGGTCATGGGGCTTGAACTCTGGGCTTGGGCGCTGTCCCTCAGTTCTTCAGCTCAAGGGAAGTGCTATACCACTTGAGCCACAGCATCACTTCTGGTTTTCTGGTGGTTAATTGGAGATAAGAGTCTCACAGACTTTCCTGCCTGGGCTGGCTTTGAACTGAGATTCTCAGATCACAGCCTCCTGAGTAGCTAAGATTACATGTGTGAGCCACCAGCACCCAGTTATGATTCCACTTTTACCAGGCACTTAATCAGATTTATAGATACAGGTATGGTTGCTGTGTATTGGAAGTTAGAGGAAGATGGAAAGCTGTTATTTACTATTTTGGAGTTTCAGTTTTACAAGGGGTTGGATGTGTGATTCAATTGTTAGAGTACCAGCCAATGAGCAAAATCATCTGAGTTTGACTCCCAATCTTGGAAGAAAGAAAGACAGAAAGACAGACAGACAGACAGAAAGAAAGAAAAAGAAAGAAAGAAAGAAGGAAGGAAAGAAAGAAAGAAAGTGTTCTAAAGGTAAGTTGTGGAAGCCAGGCATTGGTGGCTTACACTTGTAATCCTAGCTACTCAGGAGGCTGAGATCTGAGGATCATGGTTCAAAGCCAGCCCAGGCAGGAAAATCCGTGAGACTCTTATCTCCAGTGAACCACTCAAAAAACCAGAAGTGGTGCTGTGGCTCAAGTGGTAGAGCCTTTGCCTTGAGCTGAAGGGCTGAGGGACAGTGCCCCTGCCCAGAATTCAAGTCCCATGACCTACAAAAACCGACACACACACACAAAAAGATAGGTTGTAGTGATCATTGCCTAACAACATAAATGTACCACCACTGATTTGAATACTTAAAATGGTTATGATGGTAAATTTTATGTACTATGGGTTATACTCTTATCAAAAACACATTTTTGAGCCAGGGCCATGGCTCACGCCTGTAATTCTAGCTACTCTCAGGAGGCTGAGATTTGAGGATCACAGTTCAAAGCCAGCCCAGGCAGGAAAGTCCATGAATTTTATCTCAAATGTGAGCTGTGGCTGCAGTGCTAAAGTGCTAGGCTAGCCTTTAATGTGCTCAGGGACACTGCCCAGGACTGAATTGAAGCCCAGGGTAGGCAAAGGGAGAAGAAGAGGAGGAGGAGGAGGAGGAGGAGGAGGAGAGGAGGAGGAGGGAGAAGAGGAGGAGGAAGGGAGGAGGGAGGGGAACGATGAGAGGACATTTTGTGTGAGTGTGTCAATACTAGAGTTTGAAGTCTAGGCCTCACATTTAGCTGTACTTGTACAAGCAAGTGGATTGCACTCAAGGCCTTGAGTTGAAAACCAGACACCAAGCTGGGCACTGGTAGCTCACACTTGTAATCCTCACTACTCAGGAGGCCATATCTGAGGATTGCAGCTCAAAACCAGCCCAGGTAGGAAAGTCTGTGGGTCTCTTAAAAAGCTAGAAGTGTTGTTATAGCTCAAGTGGTAGAACACTAAATGAGCAAAGATAAGCCAATAAAGAAAGAAAGTGGAGGTACAGTGCCCAGGCTCTGAGTTCAAGCCCTACTACTGGCACACCAAAAAGAAAAATGGTGACAGCTAAAAAGAATAGTGAAGCATGTAGCAAAATTTGTTAATAAGAGTCCCACAGAAGGGGCTGGGAAGGTGGCTCAGTGGTAGAGTGCTTGCCTTGCATGCATGAGGCCCTGGGTTCGATTCTTCAGCACCACATAAGCAAAAAGAAAAAAGCCAGAACTAGTGCTGTGGCTCAAGTGGTAGAGGGCTAGCCTTGAGCTGAAGAGCTGAGGGACAGCACCCAGGCCCAGAGTTCAGGCCCCACGACCGGACCCAAAAATAAAAAATAAAAAAGAGTCCCACAGAAACAAAAGAGATCACAAATCAGAAGACTTCAAACTGTGCTCCTTTACTCCCCCTCCCCCCCACACACCCCCCAAAAAAGTTCGTTCTGTTCTGACAATACAAGAGGGCAGGCACTTTTGTACTAAGAAACCTGGGGCTGGGAAGGTGGCTCAGTGGTAGAGTGTTTGCCTTGCATGCATGAGGCCCTGGGTTCGATTTCTCAGCACCATATATGCAGAAAATGCCGGAAGTGGTGCTGTGGCTTAAGTGGTAGAGCACTAGCCTTGAGCTGAAGAGCTGAGGGACAGTACCCAGGCCCAGAGTTCAAGTCCCATGACCGGCAGAAAAAAAAAGAAAAAGAAAAAAGAAAGAAACCTGGTAAATAGCCTCCTCCACACAATTATTGAAAATGGAAAACCAAACATTTCAAAATGCAAACAGCAAGCATAAATTTTATATTAGAAAGTTAAAAATGAAAATCAATATTTTAAAAACTAAATATAAAACAAGAAATTCAAACTACAACACTCCGCTGAGCTCAGTTGTACTTGTGCAAGCAAGTAGATTGCACTCAAGGCCTTGAGTTGAAAACCAGACGCCAAAAAAAAAAAAAGAAAGAAAAGAAAACCAGACGCCAATCTGGGCACTGGTAGCTCACACTTGTAATCCTCACTACTCAGGAGACCATATTGAGGATTACAGCTCAAAACCAGCCCAGGTAGGAAAGTCTGTGGGTCTCTTATCTCCAATTAACCTCTTAAGAGCTGGCAATGTTGCTGTGGCTCATGCGCTGGGCACTGGGTGTGGATGGCTCAAGCCTGTAATCCTAGCTATTCAGGAGGCTGAGATCTGAGAATTGCGGTTAAAAGACAGCCAGAAGAAGAAAGTCTGTAATACTCTTATGTCCAATTAACCACCAGAAAACTGGAAATGGCATTGTGGCTTAAAGTGGTAGAGCAATAGCCTTGAGCAAAAGAGCCCAGGTACAGCACCCAAGCCCTGAATTCAAGCCACACAGCTGACCAAAACAAACAAAAAAAATCCTAAAACAACAAAAAAATTCCACTGTAAATTAAAATAATCTCATTCACCTAATGACATGAAAGAAAAAACCCACTGTGAAACGCTGCACCAAAAATTAACTCAGAAAATTCACCAAGAACAAAGAGTATTGTATTGTTCAGGAATCAATAGACAGTAGGACCCAAAAACCACTGGTGAGTTGTGGTTTAAACAAAATTTTATTTGAGCGAAAGAACAAAGCGCTGACTGTCAGGACTATGCCCAGGGCCGGGACCTCAGGGCATGGCTGAGTGTCAGCTTTTAAGCATTTTTGACCGGAAAGGGGAGGAGGGGAGGGCTAAAGCTTGAGCAGTTGGGCTCTTTGTCCATTTTGGCCAATGGTCACTCCAGAAGTGCATACAATGTCCACCAGGGCCTTCTGCCTAGGGACTGTTGACAGGAACCTTGAGGAATAGAACAAAAGATGGGAGCGACGCATTCAGTTAGTAGCAGAAGCAGAATTACAGTTGAATTTTATAACCACAAAAACAAAGTTACAAAATCATCCATTATTGATGAGCAGAGACTTTTAATTTTTACATGGCCTAAGTACCTAAATCAAATATTATATCTTTAATATTTATACCACAAGAGTAAGAGCAGAATTGGTCAAGATAGACTTCTATGGAAAGTTCAAATAATGTAACTTTTTAGAAAGACAAATCCCAACCAAATAAGCACCAGGAAATGAGTACTTACAAGAGAGGAAGTGGTGCCGAGGACAGAGTGGTACATGAATGAAGGGTAAGGGGGAGAAAATGCAATAAAAAATTCATGTAGCTGGGCATTGGTGGCTTATGCTTGTAATCCTAGCTACTCATAAGGCTGAGATCTGAAGATTGCAGTTCAAAGCCAGTTTGGGCAGGAAACTCTGTGAGACTCTTATCTCCAATAAACTACTCTGAAAACCGGAAGTGGCACTGTGGTTTAAGTGGTAGAATACTCTCCTTGAGCTGAAGAGCTGAGGGACACTGTCCAGGCCCAGAGTTCAAGCAAGCCCCACAACTGACAAAAAAAAAATTATTGTGTATACCACAAAATTAAGAAAAGTAAAGGAAGAAGGGGTAGATTGAAGGAGGGTGAGAATGTCGAAGGAGGTGACACTAAGATGCATTGTATTCATAAACTGCTTTGTTAAATGGCACCTCCTTTATACAACTACTCTAAAGATAATAAAGTTTTTGGGGGGAGATAGATAGATAGAAGATAGATAGATAGATAGAATGGATACATAGATACATAGATAAAGTGGGTATGGACAGGAGGGAAAAACTGGGAAACAGAGAGGGGAAGGATGATATTGCCCAAAAAGAAATGTACTCATTACCTGACTTATGTAACTGTAACCCCTCTCTCTGTATATCATCTTTATTATATATATATGTATATATATATATATATATATAGAGAGAGAGAGAGAGAGAGAGAGCCAATCCTGGGACTAGAACTAAGGACCTGGGCACTGTCCATGAACTTCTTTTGCTCAAGGCTAGCATTCTACCATTTGAACCACAGTGCCACTTCCAGTTTTCTGGTGGTTAATTGGAAATAAGTCTCTCGGGCCAGGCGCCGGTGGCTCACGCCTATAATCCTAGCTACTGAGGAGGCTGAGATCTGAGGATCAGGTTCAAAGCCATTCCAGGCAGAAAAGTCTGTGAGACTCTTATCTCCAATAAACCACTAGAAAACCAGAAGTAGTGCTGTGGATCAAGTGGTAGAGCACTCACCTTGAGCTGAAGAGCGCAGGGACAGTGCCCAGGCCCACAGTTCAAGCCCCACGACCAACCAAAAAAAAAGTCTCTAGGCCTTTCCTGCCCTGGCTGACTGAACTGCAGATCTCAGCCTCCTGAGTAGCTAGGGTTATAGGCGAGAGCCTCTGATGCCCAGCTTGTTTTGTTTCTTAATAATGTTTTCAATCAAAACTGAAGGAAAAGAATCATTTAGGGGAAAAAAAGTGGCAGCTAAATTAGATATCCCAAGGGGCATGTGGGTGTGACTCATGTGGTAGAGCACTTGTCCAAAAAGCAAGGTGGTCCTGGGCTCAACTACACACACACACACACACACACACACACACACACTAAAGGGTAATGTTTAAAATATAATAACTAGTATTGAAGAGAGGATTCAAATAGCTAATAAGATAAAGAAATCAGTAATTAGAATCAGCCAGAAAATGGCATAAACAGCACAAAGAAAATTCAACATGTTTTGGGTGCTTGTGGTTTGTAAGCTACTCAGGAAGCTGAGATCTGATGATCAAGATTCAAAGCCAGAAACTCCATGAGATTCGTATCTCCAACTAACCAGCAAAAAGCCAGAGGGGAGGAGCGGCTCACGCTGTAGAGTTGCAACCTTGAACAGGAAAAGCAAGTAAGAACAGGGAGCTCTGCATTCAAGCCCCAGTACCAGTGCAAGAGAATAGACAGAAAAAGGGAGAGAGGGAGAAGGGGAGGGGAGGGAAATGAGGTGGGAGGAGGGAGACAGAAGGAGGAGGGGGAGGGAGGAGGGAGAGACCAACTGTATACAGTCCCCAAACAAGAGAATGGGACCAAAATAATAACAATAATAATAATAATCCTATGAGCCTCAGGTTAAGCGACATTACAAAAGTTACAAGCATACAATAGATAACTGTTGGAATACAAAGCAGACACGAAAGGTGATTTAGAAAGTCTCATTTCCCTTTTTTGGCACTAGACGATGTCGCAGGTTCGTTTCTGTCTTTCTCCAGTCCTGTAATCCCAGGCTTCTCCCAGAAGCGTTGGTTCCTTTTACTGTGGTTTAAGAGAGCTGAACTTTTGACAGGAGAGCTTTCTGTGAGCTCCAGACAAAGGAAGGACCCCAAAACTTTCTAAGAAGGAAAATATAGTCTGGCCCGGGACCGCAGCAAAAGGGCTGGAGAGCGCCCGCGGGTTTCGAACCAACTGCACAGCTGAAAGCTGCGCGTGTTGATTGTGGAGAATGCTCGTCGAAGTAACCGCTGAGCTAAAGCCAGCCCGGAAAGCACATTCTGATTATATTCTCTTGACTATGAGGGGAAGCTACGTCATGACGTAACATGAGTCACCAGGAACTGTCCTATCCGCTTCCACTTCCTGACTCTGGAGGTGTGCCCGACGCTGTAGGGTTCTGGCAGATCCTCTAATCCTCTGCTACTCACCAACTCTCTGGGTGCCCCTACCCCGGCGACCTCCGCGCTCTCCCAACCACCACACGGGGTCACTGTACTTGTTTTATTGTCAGTGTCTGATTCCCTGCTAAGTGAAGCTTTATAGGTATTTCAAGACTTGTCTTGGAACCCACAGTCCCTCTCCCACGTGACACGCATTTCTAGCCTTCTAACAAACACGCAAAAACACCTATTCTTTACTTTTTGCACGTGCTGTAAACAGCTTTCCTAGAAACTCCTACTAAATTTCTCAGGGAAAGGTAGATCCTTTCAAGTTAGATTTTTGTTCACATTTTCTTATACCTGCTAATGTAGCCATACATAGAACAGTTAAATTTCTGACTTACAGGAAATGTTGCATATTCATTTTATTTACCTGTCTCAGGAAGCTTTTCCTGTCAGTACATATAGGTCTGAGTCACCTATATATTAATTACTGCACTTTACTCAAGTACAAATGTTCTAGTTTCAAATGGCTCACCATTATAAACTTATGGTAAACATCCTTGTAATCTGCGTACACATAAAGGAGTATATGATCTCAATATACATCCCAAGCTGGCCTAAAACTCAGGCTTTCCTGCTTCAGCTTCTCAGGCGCTTAGTACAGGCATGAACCACTACACCAACCTTACCTTTGGTGCTGGGGATCAAATAAGTTCCTTAGCAAGATCCACAGAACTTGAGATGCTAGGGAAAGGTGTATGAGTACCAATGGCTCAAACTTATAATCCTAGCTACTCAGGACGTTGAGATCTGAAGATCACGGTGCAAAGCCAGCCCGAGCAGTAAAGTCCATGAGACTCTATCTCCAACTGACCACAAAACCACAGAGAGAATATGAGCCAGAGAAAGAAAACCCACATACTGACCATCTGTTAATCCAAATGGATCTTGAGTAAAGTCAAGAGTACAGAGGCAGCAAAGGGGATTTCCTAAGTTATCTGAGGTTTAAGTTACTACTATTCTTGTTGATATAGGGCTTTTTCTTCTGCCTTCTCATCCAGGAGAAAGCAGTGTTTTCTTTGCTTTTTTTTTTCCCCTTGGTCAGTTGTGGGGCTTGAATTCTGGGCCTGGGTGCTGTCCCTCAGCTCTTCAGCTCAAGGCTAGCACTCTAGCACTTTGTCCCTTCAGTTTTCTGAGTGGTTTATTGGCAATAAGAGTCTCACCGACTTTTCTGCCCTGGCTGGCTTTGAACCGCAATCCTCAGATCTCAGCCTCCTGAGTAGCTAGGATTACAGGTATGAGCCACCAGCACCCAGCTTGAGTTTAACAGTCACTCTGTGCCATCTAATCAAGTCAGAACATAGCAGAGATGGCAGTGGTCATCTATGGAAAACATTGTTAGTTGTCACAAATTGAAGGAAAGGGTGCTATTGTGTAGGTATTATCAGGGAAGTTGCTAAATATCCTACAGTGTATAGAATGAGCCCTGCCTACAATAAAGACTTCAAAAACCCAAAACATTAAGAAAAAACATTAAAAAAATTTCTGCAAACACAAATTGCAGAAAGCAAAACACCCAGTTCAACCCTAAGCTTTGCTGCTCAGGATCAAAGGAGCCTGAAATTATAGAAAGCTCAATAGCTGGGGCTGGGAAGGTAGCTCAGTGGTAGAGTGCTTGCATTGAATGCATGAGGCCCTGGGTTCCATTCCTCAGCACCACATAATAGAAAAAAGCCGGAAATGGTGCTGTGGCTCAAGTGGTAGAGTACTAACCTTGAGCTGAAGAGCTGAGGGACAGGACAGTGCCCAGGCCCAGAGTTCAGGCCCCCCACTGGGAATCCCCCCCCCCAAAAAAAGCTCAATAGTTTTGTCTAGGCCCTATGAACATGTCTATAACTCTAACCACTCAAGAGGTAGAGATCTAGGAATTATAATTCAAAGCCAGCCCAGGCAGACAGATCCCCAACTTTTTTAAGGCTGGACACCAGGACTCAAACTAGATACCTGGCTGCTTTCTCTCACTATCTGGTACTCTACCAAGTGAACTTCCCCTCCAGCCCCTAATCCCCAAAACTCTTGTCACTAGTTACTCTAGTAAAAAGCTGGAAGTGGAGATGTGACTCAGTGGTACAGCAACATCCATAAAAAACAAAAACAAAACAAACAAAAAAACCCACGAGAATGCAAGGCCTGGAGCTCAAGCCCCAGTACCAGCACCAAAAAAAGGGGGAGGGAATGTTAGAATTTGCATGTATGTAAATTCTCAGTGTGGGAGGGACACACACACACACAGGAAAGAATATGGAATGTTCCCATCAAATGTAAAACAGGCCCAGTCTGTCATTTATTATGTTGTATACCTCTGAGACCCAAGGATTCCCATAGCAAGCTTGTTTGGTTTTTTGGGGGGTTTTTTGGGGTGTGTGTGGGGGAGGGTTGTATTGTTTTGTTGTTTCATTTCTTTTTTTTTCTTCCTTTGCATCAAACAGGTCTTCCAAGAGCCTGCTCACAAGGAAGACAAAACAGAAAAATCCTCAGTAAAGTTAAACAAACAGGAAAAGCTGAAACAGCCCACATCAAAAGAACAATGTTAAAAAACTCACCAGACACAAACCACACCACTCATCCCATTTAATTGCCTGTTACATGCGCTGAGGAAACCGAGAACATCAGGCCCCAGGGCAGCAATGCTCTGAGATTCCAGCTCAGGCCCCCTCTTTGTGACAAATTCATGCACACATTTCCACACACACCACTGACCCAGGCAGAAGTACACATGCATGCACAGGTGGCAAAGAACCATAGAGAAGAATGGCAAAAGGAGGATCTGATCAGATCCCTTCTGTTACAGGCTAACAAGAGTTAAAATTTAAACAAAGGCAGAACATAGGAAAAAACTGGGATGCTCAGACAAGAGGTTGGATAGATGAAGAGGGAAAGATGCAGGGGAAGTTTCTGGAGAGCAGCCTCTGATGGAGATGTCTTCATTTATCAGGAACTCAGATGGGAAGAGGTCTTGTAACTCCGGTGACAAACTAACGTACAAGGAATGCACAGCAGCATTACCTCTGTATCCTGTGCCCTCCCCTAAGGTAGAGGGAAACCACAAACACCCACCCTCTAGTCCTGCCATTAACACTCTAAAGGACTTTCCCCAGTATCCAAAAGGAATGACCCCACCCCCTAACATACACACACACAGTTAGGTCCAGCATAGGCCAAAATTAGGCCCGTCACAGAAAGGCTCAGTAACTCTTCTTGGTGGAACCAAAGCCAGAGAAGCCCATCACAGCTGCCATCTCATCATCCTCCTCAAATGTCAAGTCCTCCTCCGCTCTCCTTTTCTTCTCCTTCTGCTTCTCTTTCTTGTATGCTTTAGCCTTTTCTTCCTGGAAGTGGGAATGAGGAAGAAAATCACTCAGAATCAGTATAGATGTTTTTGAAAGAGATATTGAGCTCTGAAATTCCTATACTTAGAAGAAAGTAAAATCTCAAAAGCAGTAAAATCTCAAAATCAGTGGTAGAGAACTTACTTGCCTGGCATGTGGAAGACCCTAGGACCAATCCCAGTGCCATAATTAATAAATAAATGAATAGATAAATAAAATTAAGTAAGGGACAAGCTAATCCTAGCTCCTCAGAAGGCTGAGATCTGAGGCTCACAGTTTGACACCAGACTGTGCAGTACATGAGACTCTTGTCTCTAATAAATCAGAGAAAAAGCCAGAAGTGGAGTTGAGCCCAAGTGGTAGAGAGCTAGCCTTGAGCACAAAGAGGCTCAAGGGCAGTGCCTAAGCCTTGAGTTCAAACCCTAGGACTGGCAAACAACAACAACAACAACAACAACAACGGACAAGGAAGCTTTAGCTTAGTATTCTCAGTTCAACTCTAGTTTTTAAAAGGCTTATAGGAATAAAACTATATTACATTGTGGAACATGGAGTACATGCCAGGAACTCTTGTGAGTACTTTATGTATATCACACTACGATCTATAATATGGAGAGATTGAGACATAGAAAGGTTAAGTAACTTGCTCACGATTCATAGTCAGGCGGGGCACTGGTGGCTCACACCTGTAATCCTAGCTACTGAGGAGGCTGACATCTGAGGCTCATGGTTCAAAGCCAACCCGGACAAGAAAAGTTCATGAAGCTCTTATCTCCAATTAGCCACTAGAAAACTGGAAGTGGTGGGCTGTGGCTCAAGTGGTAGAGCGTTAGCTTTGAGCTGAAGAGCTGAGGGACAGCAACCAGGCCCAGAGTCCAAGTCCCAAAACCAACCAAAAAAAAAATTCATAGCCAGTAAGTAACCCTATCAGCCTGGACTCACAAGGCCACTTGAGGGTTAAGTACATTTAGTTAATCTCTCCTGTAGTTATATATATAGCCCAAAGAAAAGAAAAGAAAAGCTAGGTTTAAAGCCATGAGTAAGAAAGAAAAGCTAGGTTTAAAGCAATGAGTCTCAAAGGATAAAAAGTTTTGCCGGGCACTGGTGGCTCACGCCTGTAATCCTAGCTACTCAGGAGGCTGAGATCTGAGGATCACAGTTCAAAGCCAGCCTGGGCAGGAAAGACTGTGAGACTCT
>NW_012267266.1:2908391-2943275 GCF_000151885.1 Dipodomys ordii
ACTTCAAGCCTAAGGACATGTGTGCGTGCCCATACTCACTACTCTTACACACACACACACACACACACACACACACACACACACACACACACACACACACAGAGAGAGAGAGAGAGAGAGAGAGAGAAACTTTTTCCTCCTCTCCCACCTCCAAAACCCAAAACACACACACACACACACACACACACAGAGAGAGAGAGAGAAAAACTTTTTCCTCCTCTCCCACCTCCAAAACCCAAAACCCAGTCCCAATCCTGGTCACAAACTACCTCCAAGCCTTACGTTTCTTTCCATTAATATGATCCAGGAAGTTGATGGAATCTTTCACCACACAGTCACAAACATTGCAGTAATATCTGACAGAAAATAAAAAAAACAATACATGAATCAAATCTAGTTTTAAGAACTTCATTGTTTTCAACCAAGAAACAAAACTTTATGGTAAGGTTTTTTTTTTTTTTTTTTTGTCGGTCATGGGCCTTGAACTCTGGGCTTGGGCGCTATCCCTCAGCTCTTCAGCTCAAGGCGAGCACTCTACCACTTGAGCTACAGCGCCACTTCCAGTTTTCTAGTGGTTTATTGGCGATAGGAGTCTCACGGTCTTTCCTGCCCGGGCTGGCTTTGAACCGCGATTCTCAGATCTCAGCCTCCTGAGTAGCTAGGATTACAAGCGTGAGCCACCGGCGCCCGGCTTATGGTAAGGTTTTAAGGCTTGAGTTTCATAAACCCTTCATTCCTAGGAGAGCCAATGATAGCCTCACTCTCCCATTACTCCCACCCTATGAAGCCTCCTCCCAATCTGTATCAAAGTAATATGTGACAAAGAGAATATGTCAAAAGTAATTATGATACCTGTCATCCTAGCTTCTCAGGAGGCTGAGATTTGAGGATCATCGTTCAAAGCCAGCTCAGGCAGGAAAGTCTGTGAGACTCTTAGCTCCTATTAATCACTCAAAAGCCAGAAGTGGAGCTGTGGTTCAAGTGATAGAGTGCTAGTCTTAAATAAAAAGGGATCCAGGCCCTGAGTTCAAGCCCCAGGACCAGCACCAAAAAACAAAAAAAGATCCTGAGATAGAATCACTTTGTAAGCTACTTCCAGAGTCTTTGCTCACAGAAGTTACAGTTGTTATTTTATGCTGCTAAACCGTTAGGTAATTTACAAATGTACAAAACAAAGGATAACATACAGGAATAACTGTACTGGGTTTACTAAACAGATCCAAGAAGTGTCACTTCATTGCTATCTGTGTTGCCCTCCTACTGGAAATCATAACTAGAAAGGAATGATGGGAAAAGGGTGATAAGCTCCTATATAATTATGGTTTGGGAAGAAGGTACATAACCAGGCACTTTCCATAACAATAATACATAACAACTACAGCCTTTAGTAGTCTAGGACCTCGGCCCTCTTTTTTCACCATGAACAACTCCTTGCATCCAATCCAATGCCAACCAATTTATTCCCTAGAGATATCTCAGTAATCCCTTCATTTCTTCTCATGGAACAAATAAAATAACCCCTTTGAAGATATGAAGAAGTTACAGTGCTAATAGGAAGAGCCTACAGTATGACCACTCCTAGAAATACTACAGTATTAATTTGGGACTTAGGAAGCCAAATAAAGACAAGTCTAGGGATAAAATTATAAGCACCAAGATGGATAGCCTAGGGCAAAGGCCCTACCTCACCACTTCCTAAAACAAACTATAGGGTTAATTATTAGGCGCACTTTTGGCTTCAGAAGATGCTACTCACCCTCCCATCTCAGACTGTGGGGTTGTCTTGGTAATGACAATTGTCTTCCCAAGCTTGGATTCCAAGTCCACTTTATAGTCTCTGTGTCGCAAAAGCTCCCGCTTGACTGGCTGCACTGGTTTTCCTGAAACATAGTGGGGAAGAAAGCTCCTCAATATATTAGTTCTTCAGTCAAAAGGGAAAATACATGAACCCCCAAATTCAGAGGACGACCCTCACTCATTCTTTCATTCTGGACCACAGCAGGTACATCAATCAGCATATAGCAGCAGCTAGGAAGAATGTGAAAAGAGAAATGGTAAGGAATCCCTAACTTTCTACAGCTTTTTCTCTAAAGTAACCAAACCTAAAAGCAGTAAGTTCTCTACTCACTAACCGAACTGAGGAGAAGGAATTCTGAATTTTCACTAGAAGCAATCCTTTCAAGAAGAGTAAGGATATTGAAAATGAACTTTCCATCAATGCTTGATTGGAAATGTACTCATTACCTTAATCATGTAATTATAACCCCTCTGTACAGTATCTTTATAATAATGTATATATGTTTTCTTTAATAGAGTAAGGATGCTTAATTAAGGCTTGCAGTCAGATTCCCTATCATAACACAAAATGGAATTTTGGGTTAGTGTAAATTTTTAAAAGGGAGACCAGCATTTAGGAAATGTGTTCACATAACCAACAGGCAAAGCATTATTTATAACATGTTAGAAAAAAGCTAAAAGCATGTTCAAGGTGGTGTGGGAGTAAAGTAAATCTGTTTGAAAACAGATGAGAAAATATGACATTTCCTTTTGTAAAATGGATTCTAAGAGAGGAGAACCCACTCTCTGATAGTGTCAAGGTAGTGAGATTGAATCATAAACCTTCCTTGTCAGTGCCTCTGCTTTCCTCACACTATATGTGATGGTCTTGATGAGGTCAAGAATGTTTTCCTTCCCCTTAAAAAATTTTCAAAGAGCCAGGTGACGGTGGTTTATGCCTGTAATCCTAGCTACTCAGGAGGCTGAGATCTAAGGATTCAAGTTCAAAGCCAGCCCGGGCAGGAAAGTCCATGAGACTCATCTCCAATTAACCACCAAAAAACCGGAAGTGGCGCTGTGGCTCAAGTACTAGAGCGCTAGCCTTGTGCTGAAGAGCTGAGGGACAGCTCAGAGTTCAAGCCCCACGACACACACACACACACACACACGAGACAAGCGGGGCCCTGGCGGGTAATCACAACCACTCAGAAGGCACACACACACACACACACACGAGACAAGCGGGGCCCTGGCGGGTAATCACAACCACTCAGAAGGCTGAGATCTGAGGAAAGTTTGAAGTCAGATGAGGTAGGAAAGTTAATGAGATTCCTACTTCTAATTAACCAGCAAAAAGCCAGAAGTGAAGCTGTGGCTCAAGTGATGGAACGCCAAGCAAAAAGCTAAAGAACAGCCCCCAAGCCCCGAGTTCAAACCCCAGAACCGGGGGAAGGGGGGACCTCAGTCGCACACCACTTCAGGAAAGCACTAAATGAACCAAGCAGGGGAGGAAGACAGAGTCTTAGAGCCCCTCAAAACCACATTAGTCCACCACCTCGTTCTCACTTTTCGCAGACACCTAGAATCAGGGAAGCAACAATGCCCGAAGTAAGAGCGCAGCGCCCATCACCTCCCTACCCAATCTCAAGCCACTCACGGCATCGCCTCTAAGCACCCTTGAGCCCAAGATGAGGCGAGCACCCACCATCCTTCTTTTCTCTCTCTTCCGTGAGTCTCTTCTCCGCGAGTTTCTCGTATTCATCTTTGTCCCACTTTCGGCGAAAGTCCAAGTTTTTTGTCTGTAGAGGGAAAAAGTGCTCAAAATCCGTCGCTACCCGTATCCGGACCCCGGAAAAGATGAAAAGAGCCTCCACCTCGCCACGAAGGCCACCCCATGACTTTTCGGAAGCTCAATCTCTGGGGACCTCATCCAGAGGTAAAGGCGAACCTCTGGACCCCAACCCCAAAGACCTCCGCAATTCCACTGTCCCCGCGCCAAAGCCTGGCGGCAGCTCTCGAACCCGGACCCCAGGATCACAAAGAAATGTCAGGCAGTCAGATGTCCGAGTTTGTCCTTATTCAGCACTAAAAGAGGAACCCTCACCCCGCAAACCTACTCGCACACAACACCTACCCCGCTGCCGGACGCCATCTTCGCATAGGAGTGAATGGGAAGCCGTAAAATATCGCAAAAAGAGACTTGCTGCCGTAAGGTACGTTATCCTTCCAATAAGATTAGAGAAATTCTAATACAGCCTCCTTGGCCCCGCCTCTGCTCCAAGGAGACCGCGCAGGCGCACTGGGTATGTGAAGCAACACGGAAGTAAGGGCTCATGCAAATGTTCCTCCCCCCCCCATGCTTTTCAAAACAAACCTGGATGGATTGGTTTCAATCAAAAACCACTTCGGAACTGGTTTTTGATCGAAACCAATCCATAGCCATGCTAAGGAACAGTGCCCTCTTATCTAATTAACTTTGCGAGCTTTACCAAAAGTTTCTAAGCCTTCTTTTGAAGCGCTATTTATGGATTCTAATTGTCCCTTTTACCAGCGCACACTAGAGGGGTAAAGCCCTAACTACACCAGTGTTTACAAAGGCACGGAAGAAAAGCACTTTTTGAACTTGGGATCGCGTGCGTGCGTGCGTGTGTGCAGCCCGGGGGCTTGAGTTTGTTTGCCTGAGTTTATTTGCTCAAGGTTAGTGCTCAAACCGCTGGAGCCAAAGCTCCAGGGCATTTTCCCTCCCCTCCCTCCCTCCCCCCAATTAAAGTCTCAAGGACTTTCCAGGCAGGCTTGGAACCTAGATCCTCACATCTGTTTTGTCAGTAGCTAGGACTACAAACATGAGCCACTGGCACCCACCTTGAGACCACCATTTGGTTAAATTCAACTTTTCTTCAACTGGGGAACATTAGTTCTTTGATCTGTTATTTAATCACAATATTAGACTTGGGAAGACAGGTCATCGGCATTACCATAAGATATAAATAAAGCATTCTGGCAAATGGCTCAATATGTTTAGCTTTAAGTTAAATGGGAGACAAAAAAAAAAAAAAAGGAGAAACTGTGGCAGTTTCCTGCACCAAATACAAAAGCTTCTGATTCCAGGTGCCAATGGCTCATGCTTGTAATCCTAGTTACTCAGGAGACTGAAATCTAAGGATCATGGTTTGAAGCCAGCCCAAAGAACAGTCTGTGAGAAGTAGCTAGGGACATTTCTACCAACATTTTCAGCCCCAAGTCCTTCCTCTTGACATTTATTTGCTCTCTAGTATTTTTTTTTCCAGCCCCTCAATGCTCATGAGACTTCTCCAGACTTCATCTAAGGACTCACACCACCAAGGGACCGCTGCTGCTCACTGCCTTCTCAGGGAGGGGACCAAATTCCAGCCTTTTACCCCTATTGTCGACGCCCATTGTCAGCTGGAAGTAGCTAGAGAGTATCCTAGCCATCCACTCCTGGATGGCTAGCAGACTCCACCCTCCTCGCAGCAAAGTCTCCACCCAGTACCTGCGTTACCTAGGTCACATCTGCATCCTCTGAGGTCACATCTGAATTTGATGTTGCCACACCTTTCTCCGCCCATACCCTAGATAAGGCCTAGCCCAGGCCCAGACGCCATCTCTTTGCTCTTTTCTAGCTCTTTCCTAGCTCTTTCCCAGCTCTCTCCAGGCCTTTCCCAGCCACGTGGAGTGCCAACCTTGCCTGGTCCCAGCAGGTCTACTGAATAAACCTACCGCTTACCTGAAAAAAAAAAACCAGTCTGTGAAACTCTTCTTCAATTAACCACACACAAAAAAGCCGTAAGTGGAGCTGTGCCTCTAATGATAAGCACCAGCCCTGAGCAAAAAAGCTAAGGGAAAGTGCCCAGACCCAGAGATCAAGCCCCAGTACTGGCACCAAAAAAAAGACACATAAGTCAGGACTGTGTACTCTCAAGGATTTTATATGGACTATGCAAATAAGTCCCTTAGTAACAAATTACTCAACTACTTCCCTTAATATTTTATTTCACATGTTATCAAAACACTTCTAGAACAACCTTCATGACAGATAGGAATAATCAGAGTACTGATTCTGGAACAGAGAATGGGCAGATCAGATCTTCATCTTGTCAAGTAAGTTACTAAGTTCAACATTCAAGAAAATAAAGATATGGGGATGGGAACTTGGCTCAGTGGTTGAGCGCTTGCCTTGCATGCCTGAGGCCCTAGGTTCCATTCCCCAGCACCACATAAGCAAAAAGAAAAAAAGCCGGAAGTGGCGCTATGGCTCAAGTGGTAGATCGCTAGCCTTGAGCTGAAGAGCTGAGGGACAGCGCCCAGGCCCAGAGTTCAGGCCCCACGACCGGACCCCCCCCCAAAAAAAAAGAAAGATAGCCCCACTGCGGTTACCAGTAGATGGAATCAAAATAGGCACTGCCATGCTCTTACAATAGCATCTCTATCTTCAAAGCAAAAAACAGATACTATTCATCCTTTCTATCTTTCCAAAATTCCATGGACAGGCCAAGGACTGGATGTAGGCAAATTTTTCAGAAGCTACAGTAAAAAGCTAAATATCTGGCTTCTGATATCATAGGTACAGGATCTTCAGCCTGATGTGAGCCTTGCTCACATTAACCACCTCAGCACCTCTTGACAGCATTTTACAGCATTTCAAATTTGCGTCTGCAGTTGGAATGTGTCTTTTTCACATACCAGCCACCTGCTTCCATGCAGAGTAGCTGCTTATACTAGCTCTCAAGTCCTCAAGCCTTCTGTCATTCTTTATCCAGGAAAGACAGAGGACACAGAAGGCACTTGTCACTCATGCTGGCCAGCTGTTAAAGTCCACCAGGAACTCAATCTTATATGAAAACTTTTCTACAAAAGGCAGCAGATGGCAATCAAGCTATCAAGACAGAGATAGTTGCTTCTGAATTTCAGCCACAAGATTTTCCCGTTTAATGGCCACCTGAAACATAAGAGAATTCTCATGTGACAAACTCCAAAGTGATACTGGCTGCTCAGCCAATGTTTTTCCAGATTTATTTCATTTTGCATCCGTTTTCACTATTTATACAACCAGGAAGTTGGGGAGTGGGCTTCAAGCTGACCTAGAGAATATATATTTTCAAGACTGGAGAATTCAAACAATGATCTGTTTCTTTTGTTGACTAGTCTAAAAAATACCACATCATTTGTTCATCCTGCTCCCACAGCAAATGCTCACTAGCTATAATGGTTAATGGTAACTTAAGACAGGTCTTTGTTTCTATTACTATTAAGCCCAGAGATACTTCTTCAGCCAAAGATCTGATTTTTTTGGTCAGTCATGGGGCTTGAACTCTGGGCCTGGGCACTGTCTCTCAGCTCTTCAGCTCAAGGCAAGCGCTCTACCACTTCAGCTACAGCACCTCTTCCGGTTTCCTGTTGATTTATTGGAGATAGGAGTCTCACGGTCTTTCCTGCCCAAGCTGGCTTTGAACTGCAATCCTCAGATCTCAGCCTCCTGAGTAGCTATGATCACAGGTGTAAGCCACCAGTGCCCAGCAAGATCTAATTTCTTAAATAATGTGGGAGCTGTGTGTGTTGGCACCCACCTTGAGAACCTGAACTTCCAGGACTCAAAAGGCTGAGGCAGGAAGATTTCAAGTTCAATACCAGCCTGGGCTACAATAATAGGTTCCAAGCCAGCCTCAGCTGCATAGCAAGCCACTCTCATATAATTAATTTTGGGAAGATTTTTGGCTACTATTTCTGCCAGCTCCCACTCACCTCCTCTCTGCTGGCCACTGAACGGAGCTTGAGGGTACCTTCCTTTTGTTCTTGCTCACCAATAATGACCACCAGTGGAATGCCCATGTCCTCACAATAGTGCAACTGGGTTAATAGTTTAGGGTTCTCCTTATATAGCATCTCTGCCTGAAAAAGATAAAACAAAGTACAGCATTTAGACTGACCATAGCACATAAGCCCTAAGAACATGTACGTCTAAGGAAATAAAAAATAAGTGGCTAACCCTCTAGTGAAAGCCTAAAATAGTCTTTTTTTGGGGGGGGAGGGGCGGTCCGTTCCTGGGGCCTGAACTCTGGGCCTGGGCATTGTCCCTCAGCTCTTCAGCTCAAGGCTAGCGCTCTACGATTTGAGCCACAGCACCACTTCCGGCTTTTTTCTTTTTGCTTATGTGGTGCTGAGGAATCGAACCCAGGGCCTCATCAAACCCAGGGCCTCATGCATTCAAGGCAAGCGCTCTACCACTGAGCCACCTTCCCAGCCCCCCTAAAATAGTCTCGAGTTCCACCCTCGGCATAAGGTAGATATATGACTTGCTCATATATCTCACATATACCTAGATGGTTCAGACACAGGCACTACCATACCTTGATTCCAGCATCCCAAAGTTCTGCAATTATCTTCAACCGTTCTCGAAGAAAGTTCTTCTGGGGTGTAGCCACAAATACTTGGGTTTCTGAGGTCCGTACCTTCTCACCCAAAGTCTGATTTAAAGATAGACCGGGGGCGGGGGGAGGAGGAGGGGAGTAAAACTATTTTTTAAAATTTCTTCTATATTGATAATTCACAAAAAAAAATAACCAGAAACAGCCCAACCACACCTCCAGAAATAGATTATAGAACACACACCTCATGCCTACTAGGACATACCTTCATCTTTTGCTCCACAATGTAGAAGATTCGCTCTACTCCAATGCTCAACCCAACACATGGCACCTTGTAGCCTTTGGGGTCAAATGTGGCAACCAGATCATCATAGCGCCCACCAGCAGCCACACTGCCTACATTCAGGGACTCTACTCCAGCTTGAGCTGCGGGCTTTAGCAGTACTGCTTCATAGATCACTCCTGTATAATAGTCCAGGCCCCGGGCTAGACTCAGGTCAAAGGAGATCTGTAGGAACAAGACTATAGTCACTCCCAGACTAGACTCAGAGCTAGAGCTCAGTAGGAAGTCCACACCCAACTAAACTTACCTTCTCAGCAATTCCAAATAAAGTCAGATATTCAAATAGCAGCTTCAGGTCCCTCAGACCCTCCAAGGCTTGCTTGCTTTGTGATAGTCGGGGATCCTGGAACATTTCCTCTAGCAGGGATATCCCACCTAGGGAAAGAAGTGTAGAAAAATAAGCTCTATACTATTTACCCAGTTGTGTGTCATCCACGTGTGTGTGTGTGTGTGTGTGTGTGTGTGTGTGTGTGAGCGCGCGTGCACGTGCCTGTATTGGGGTTTAGACACTGTCCCACTGTCCTGGAACTTTTTTACTCAAGGCTGGTACTCTGCCACTTGAGCCACAGCTCCCTCCTGATTATATTTGGTGATTAACTGGAGATAAGGGTCTCACGAACTTTCCTGCCCAGACTGACTATGAACTAGGATATTCAGACCTCAGCGCCCTGAGTATTTCATCCAAACTTATATGTAATAAGCTCTAGCTTTTCCTCCTCTTTTTTTTTAAAAAAAAAAAGATGATGGTGATCCTGGTCTCATATGACCAGACCCTCCTCCTCTTCCACCTCTACCTTTACCATATAAAGATGCAAAGTATTTATAAGTAAAAGAGAAATTAAGTTCAGACCAGACTCTAACACATCAATGGAGAAAAGCTATTTCAGAGTTAGAAGTTTAACAAATTTCACTCTCAGCCTGGTTCTCAGTTTTAAGGACTCTGGTTCTTACCATGACATTGCACATAGTCCCCAATTCGATCAGCCACCTCAGGAGCCAGGCCTTTCTTCACAACCATTTCATGTCTCACATCTTTCCAAGACATCTGTATAAACAGCAAGATGTTATCTCAGCCTTATAATCTTATAGTTAACTAGAAAATGACATTTCATTTTCATTCAATATGCCATGAGTAGAATAGCACACTTGGAAAAATCAAAGGCAGCTTAAGATATCCAGGCACAATCCCTATATAACTTATTTCCTGGCCCTCCCCCACTAACAATTCACTTCCAGTCACTGCCTCCTTATTCATCTCTATGGTATAAATTTGGAACAAAGAGATAAACCCAGACAGGATCTACTTAAGTATGTTTGCTTCATTACCTTGTCTAGTTTATCCATCGAGGCACAGATGGTACGGAACTTGCTTTCAGGAACACCACACACAGCAAACATCCCATCTACAATCCGCCGGTCATTGACCTTGTGAATCCAAGACAAGTAATTTAAGTACCCTGTCAATGCCCTATGGAACTTACTTTTGGGAACATCACACACAGCAAACATCCCATCTATGATCCTTAGTCACTGACCTGTGAATTCAAGGCAAATAATCTTTCCCTCAAAGCAATGGCTGTCCCTAGTCTTCCAGCTCATAAGACATAGGCTATACCAGAAAGGAACAGAAAGGAAATTGCATAGGAAAAGAAAATTAATGTGTGTGTCACACAGTGAGAGTGAGGGGATTGGGGGGAGGACAGAGAGACAGAGACAGATAGCCAGAGAGAGAGAGAGCATGCATCTTATCAAATCTAGACTTCCCCAATCTTCAGCCCTAACCTCACCTTAATGAGAAAGTCCCCCAGTTGCAATCCACTAAGGATTTCACAAATGATTTTCAAACACTCTGCATCTGGAATCATAGGGTCAAATTGACCAGCAATATCAAAATCCTGCAGCAAAGAAAAGTACAGGATAAAACAAAATTCTCATCAGCCAATTCTCAGGTTAACTACAAAACTATACTGTATCTTTAAGGTCACTTACACACTGGCAGAACTCCCTGTAACGACCCTGGACTATGGCAGGGCTCTCCCTGCGCCACACCTTTCCAACTTGGTAACGTTTCATCTTCTTCAGTTTATTCATGGCCAGATAACGAGCAAAAGGAACCTCACATAAATAGATTAAGGAAGAAAGATAATATATTCAAAGCTTAGGCCCACCCATAAAGACATTAGGAAAGACTGGGCCTCTATAAATTGGGATTTGCTATACAAGAATAAGGGTCTTCTCTGTCTTGTTTCTTACTACTCATGGTATATAGTGCTTGACAGTATGTGTGTATGTGTCAAGTGAAGCAATCATATGCAAAACTGAAAGCTGATGGGACGAGGAGGATGGGAAGTGATGGGAAGGGGAAACAAAGGAGGAGGCTGCAATGCTTGATAAGAAATGTACTCATTATCTTGCCCATGTAATTGTAACCCCTCTGTACAGTATGTTCACAATAAAAAAAATGACAAAAAAAAACTGAAAGCTGAACAGAAAAGACAGAAAACAGATGAAAAAAACAACCCAAGAAATACAGGTGTGGGACCATACAGGTCCCAGTTATATCAATACTCAATGATCTCAAAATAGTTAAAACTGCAGATTCTAAATTTGCCAATAATTTCAATCCATATTTCTAAAAGGACAGGCCAGGGACCATGCATTTAACTCCCAGAATGTGTGTTTAAAATGCAATTTTTTTGAGCCAGCAAGGTTGGATTATGCCTGTAATCCTAGCTACTCAGAAGGCTGTGATCTAAAGACTGCAGTTCAAAGCCAGCCTGTATAGGAAAGTCTTGAGATTCTTTTTTTTTTTTTTTGAGGGGTCCAGTTGTGGGGTCTGAACTCGGCCTGGGCGCTGTCCCTCAGCTCTTCAGCCACTTCCAGCTTTTTCTGCTTATGTGATTCTGAGGAATCGAACCCAGGCCCTCATGCATGCAAGGCAAGCACTCTACTACTGAGCCACCTTCCCAGCCCCCAAGTCTTGAGATTCTTACCTCCAATTACACACACACACACACACACACACACCCCAAAACAGAAGTGGAGCTGTGTTGCAGTAGTGTTAACCTTGAGCAAAAACTGAGGGACAGTGCCCAGGCCTAGAGTTCAAGCCCCACAACCAACAAAAAATAGAAATCACTAGAGTTTGAACCAGCAGTCCGTTTCTACAGATTTCCCCCAGAGAAATACTGAAATTAAGTGGCAAAAAGGATAAGAGCATAATAAGAAGAGATCAATTTGATTAAAGTATATTATATACATGGATATATCACAATGAAACCCTTTGTACAATGAATATACACTAATAAAACAAAAAGTTTTTTTTAAAAAAAAAAAAGGAAGAGAGAAGACAGACTGGCCGGGCATTGGTGGCTCACGCCTATAATTCTAGCTACTCAGGAGGCTGAGATCTGAGGATTGTGGTTCAAAGCCAGCCTAAGCAGGAAAATCTGTAAGGCTCTCTCTTTTATTTTTGTTTTGTTTTGTTGTTGGTCCTGGGTTTTGAACTCTGGACCTGAACACTGTCCCTCAGCTCTTCTGCTCAAGGCTAGCGCTTCTACCACTTGAGCCACTGTGCCACTTCTGGCTTTCTGAGTGGTTTATTGGAAATAAGAGTCTCACAAACTTTCCTGCCCAGGCTGGTTTGAACCACAATCCTCAGTTCTCAGTCTCCTGAGTAGCTAAAATTACAGGCCTTAGCCACCAGGGCCCGGCTCTGTGAGACTCTCATCTCCAATAAACCACCAGAAAACCAGAAGTAGCACTATGGCTTAAGCGGTAGAGCACTCGCCTTGAGCTGAAGAGCTCAAGGACAGTGCCCAAGCCAAGTTCAAGCCCCACAACCAATAAAAAAGAAAGACAGCAAGAAAGAGAGTGAAGCTGGGTGCCGGTGGCTCACGCTTGTAATCCTAGCTACTCAGGAGGCTGAGATCTGAGGATCGTGGTTCAAAGCCAGCCAGGGCAGGAAAGTTCGTGAGACTCTTATCTCCAATAAACTGCTAGAAAACCGAAAATGGTGCTGTGGCTCAAGCGGTAGAGTGCTCGTCTTGAGCTGAAGAGCACAAGGAAAACGCCCAAGCCCAGAGTTCAAGCCCCACGACAAAAAAAAAGAGAGCCAGAGAGAGGGAGGGAGGGAGTAAAGGAGGGAAGGAGGAAGGAAGGGAGGGAGGGAGGAAGGAAGGAAGGAAGGACAAGACAGGCTCAGACAGCAAAACTGCCTTCTGAGCAAAACTAAAGGTTATTGCCAATAGAAGTATCCCTCCACACAGTTACTCTCCTCCCTTTTGTTACAGAACTCTCTGTAGCTCTGGAAAGAGAGGTCAGACTCCAGCACTCAGAAGGATACAGTAAGGTCATAGCGAAGGGACAGTAGTTCTCCACCTTGATCCTTCAGGTCATACATGAGCCCAAAATTCTCTTCAGACTTCTCCGTGAGCATATCCTGAAGGGGTCAAACAGAAAGGGCGCTGGTTCAAAGGATAACTATAGAACACAGCTAAGAAATTTTGTGGGACACTGAAAGCACATTAGGCAATGAACTATGTGTGTGTGTGTGTCTGTCGTGGGGCACTGTCCCTCAGCTCTTCAGCTCAAGGCTAACACTTTACCACTTGAGCCACAGTGCCACTTCCCAATTTTTCTGCTTATGTGGTGCTGAGGAATCGAACCCAGGACTTCATGCATGCAAGCAAGCACTCTATCACTAGACCACCTTCTCGGCCCATTATGCGCATTCTTTTTTTTTTTTTGGGTCCGGTCGTGGGGCCTGAACTCTGGGCCTGGGCCCTGTCCCTCAGTTCTTCAGCTCAAGGCTAGTGCTCTACCACTTGAGCCACAGCGCCACTTCCGGCTTGTTTCTTTTTGCTTATGTGGTGCTGAGGAATCGAACCCAGGGCCTTGAGCATGCAATGCAAGGCAAGCGCTCTACCACTGAGCCACCTTCCCAGCCCCCATTATGGGCATTCTTTTCCCTACCTTTAGCTCAAATGCTGGTGTGTCTAATCCTTTTGCCCCATGACGTTTAAAGCAGCTCACAACCGTATCAAGAATTTTCTCCCTCACAACCATCTGCTGGGGACTAAGATCCCTGGTACCCTGGAAAACAAAAATGTCAGTAGTTTCAAAACATGAAATAAGTATCTAAGACAAAGACATAAACTATGCTTATAATTTATAATCTATAGTTTTTGTTTTTTTGCTGGCTTGGGGCCTGAACTCTGGGCCTGGGCGCTGTCCCTGAGCTCTTCAGCTCAAGGTTGAGCGCTCTACTGCTTGATCCATAGCACCACTTCCGGCCTTTACTGCTTATGTGGTGCTGAGGAATCAAACCCAGGGCGTCATGCATGTGAGGCAAGCGCTCTACCACTGAGCCACCTTCCCAGCCCATATAATCTATAGTTCAAAAATCAATTTAAAAAAATGAAAGTGGAGCTTTTTTCAATTCAGATGATTCTGACCACAGATAGTATTATGGTACTGGGGATTAAACTTGGGGCCTTACGCATGTAAGGTAAGCAAGGACTCTACCACTTGTGCCACACTCCTGGCCCTGTATTTAGATCTTTAATTTGATTTAAAAAGGGTCAGAGAGACAAGCAAAGTAGATGTCAATCTTCTATGGCACTCTGAGAAAACAAAGTAGTAAAAGGGCATTACCTTTGGTACCTTAATGACAAAATTTGGTTTCTCTTCACGTGGTTTCAGTTGAGATGTTAAAACTGCCTCTGCTATCTAAACAACAAAAAAAGGAGTACGAAATAAAACGCAGCACCTCATGATGTAGGTTAGACATGTGGCATCTCCAACCAACCCCATGGTCCACCAACCTGTAAAAATTCTGTTTTCTTTTTTCTTTTTTGCCAGTCCTGGAGCTTGAACTCAGAGCCTAGTCACTGTCCCTGAGCTTCTTTTTTTTTTTTTTTTTGGGTCCGGTCGTGGGGCCTGAACTCTGGGCTTGGGCGCTGTCCCTCAGCTCTTCAGCTCAAGGCTAGCACTCTACCACTTGAGCCACAGCGCCACTTCCGGCTTTTTTCTTATGTGGTGCTGAGGAATCGAACCCAGGGCCTCAGGCATGCAAGGCAAGCGCTCTACCACTGAGCCAACTTCCCAGCCCCTCCCTGAGCTTCTTTTGCCCAGGCTAGCACTGGATCACTTGAGCCACAGTGCCACTTTTGGCTTTTTCTGTTTATGTAGTACTGAGGAATTGACCCAGGACTTAATAGATGTTACGCAAGCGCTCTACCACTAAGCCACATTCCCAGCACCCCTAAAAAGATTCTTGACACTAAGCAATGAGATGCCTGAGCACCATTTTATCTATCCTGATCTCCACCTACCACTCTGGAGAACCCGCATTGTAACGACTGTTACACAGGTAATATAGAACTGTCTTCATCTCTTAAGTGACTTCATTGTATATGAGTTTATACATGTCTGGAAAAAAAGTATAAGCTCCTAAAATCAATAAAAATCCAAAACAAACACTACCCCTAATAACCATGTAGGTGTACAGATTAGCATGATCTTTTCCAGTTCTCAGTTCCTACTCCAAGAGCAAAAATAAGAATTCTGTTTATCAGCTTGGGGAAATGCAATTTGAAGACATCAGAAAAGGAACCAAATAACAAAGAACAACCCAGGAATAGAGGAAAAGAAATGCTTTTCCTGTTTCAACTAACTTTTGATAAAGAAACAAAAGCTCTGAACCCTGCTGTGCAAGAGAGCACAAAGCATCTTCTCTGAGAGCACTAGGGATCACCAATTTTATTGCCAGCAGGCTAATGTCCTTTCAGAAATGGGGGGGGGTTAGTTCCAAAATACCATAGGATATTCTCTTCCTCAAAAGAAACCTAAATCAAGTCCACAATCCCTTCTCTGTAATGTCAAAATCTCTTTAATGCCAAGTCTCTGAAAACTAAAAGTGTGTTTCTGAAATTCATGTTGGGGTAAATTCTATTGCGAACTCAGTTTATTTATGGTCTTTACCCATTCCATTTACATTTTGCTTAAGAAAAAAAAGTATGAATTTGACTCTAAGGATTTCAGATGGATTATGTATCTGTATGAAAATACTCCTTTTCCAGGTATCTGTAAATAAGTCTTTGGAGCTTTCCACTTCCATGTCCTTGGCTGCTGCGAACTGAAAACAAAAAGCTCCAACCTGCCAAGACTGGTCTCAGTATGAAATACCGAGACCTCCAAAAGACTTAGTTCAGTTCTGTTACAAAGTGGTCACTCAACAACAACAACAACAAAAACCAAGGACGCACAAGCCGATGCCGGGACAGCCAGGAGCCATCTCCACCAGGCTCACCTGACCTGGCTCACCTGGCTGTGACCACCGACCGTCCGGATGCTCACGGCATGGGGAGGTCGCACCAGCTGGCTGAGCAGCGCAGCAGCCCAAGCCTTCCGGCATAGGAGCCCGAGCTGGGGCATCGCGCTGCGGGACGCCTGATTTCCAGGAGAGAAGCCAAAGGCCAGGGAACAAGGCCGGGAGAATCTCCAGGAAAGAGCAGGACGCTCAAGAGGCTCACCAGGGGCACCTAACTCATTCGGCAGGAAGTGCTCAGTAGACAGAGATCCGGACATCCCAAGCTCCCTAACCCGGAAGTGGTTTCTGAGTTCCACGGAGGCTCTCTAGGCCTGGAAAGCAGAGTCTCTGTAGCCGGAAGTCATCCAGGCTCAGGCTGCGTTCACCCCAGCCGGTTTGGAAGGCAGGCAGCTAGCTCCAGGTGGCCGGCAGAATGGCAGATCGTGCAGAGCTGGAGGAACTGGTGCGGCTTCAGGGAGAGCGCGTGCGGAGCCTCAAGCAGCAGAAAGCCAGCGCTGATCAGGTATGACGCAGGAGACAAGGGAAGGACATAAAGCGAGGTAGTCTGGCTGGAGGACAGCGTTGTGGAGGACGGGACTGGGCTCGTAGGGAGGATGGGCTGGGATGGGGAGATAGCTAGGGCGGATCCTGAGAGAAGGATGGCTGGCCCCCAGTCGAAAGACCTGCCCCAGTTCCTGATATGGGAGGAATATCGAATGAATGATGTGAAAGGGAGAGGGACGACTAATAGCCGAACTGATTCTTTTCCCCAACAGATCGAGGAGGAGGTGGCGAAACTCCTGAAACTGAAGGCACAGCTGGGCCCTGATGAAAGCAAACAAAAGTTTGTGCTCAAAACACCCAAGGTAGTACTATTCCTATAAGGGGAATCTGAGAGAATTTCTAATCTACTCAAAAGGGTGGATTGATCTGCTTTCCTGAACTAGGTCATTGAGGAGGAGCTGAAATATTGCAGAGGAAACGATCATTGTTCTGGCTACTGGGCTGGATTGAGCTCTACTTGAGTCATATTGGGATGGCAAAGTGATGACAGAAAGGAGGCCACCTGGGTGCCCAGCCTACTTCTGTACTCCTTTCATTCAGTAAGCTGTCATTGACTGCTTACTACTACGTCCCTAGTACAGTACAAAGTTCTAATCATACCAGGCTGGACACTGCAGTCTGCCTTCATGTATCTTCCATGCTACTGAAAGAGAAAACTTTAGGACAGATAATCCCACACATGATTAAGCAATTGTAAGTTGTGGTTAGTGATATAAAGAAATTGATATGGATGCTCAAAAACGTGAGTGCTAGAGTCTAAGAAAGCCTCACTAAGAAGTAGTACACTATAAACCTCTGAGATGGATACAGGTAGCCAGAGGAAGAGTGTAAGGAAAACAGGTCCATAGAATGTGGAAACCCTGAAACAAGAAAGAATGATGGTACTTTGATAATCTCTAGGAACTAGAGGAGGATCTATATACAACCCAAAAGAGTAGGAAAGTAGAGTGGAATGAAGGAAGAAATTTCCTAACTCATCTCTAAGATTTTACTTTAGGTGTCACTTTCTGGAGGTTCTATAAACAGAAGTATTTATCCCTTCATATAGATTTCCGTGGTCTTTCATACATATTTCTGTTATTGCAACGACTTTGTGTGTATGTGTGTGTGTGCGCACATGCTCACGCACACACGTACCAGTCTTACCACTTCAGTCACTTCTGGCTTTTTTGGTGCTTAATTGGGGATATGGGTCTCACAGATTTTCCTGTCTGGGCTGGCTTTGAAGTTCAGTCCTCAGATCTCAGCCTTTTGAGTAGTAAGGATTACAGGCATGAACCACTGGTGTCTACCTAAAACACATTTTTCTTTCTTTTGTTTTTTGTTTTTTTTGGGGGGGGTGGTAGGAAATAATAGAAATGTTTATCATCTTGATAATGGCAATGATAACATTGTTGTATTAAAATATCAGGTCTGAACAAATTAAGCATTTAATGTATTTTCAAATTGTGCTGTTGCATTTGCAATTCAATGTTAAAAATTAGCTGTTGATTTAGATGTCTGTTAAATTTTCAATATAATTGAAGGTTATAGCCTCAACAGAAAAATCAAGTTCAGTCAGTGGAGGTCTTAGAGTTTAAAAACAAATACCTTTTGTGATCATACTTCAACATATTCAAGACAACTTGGTATTTTATTAAGCATGACTAGCGGCAGAAGTCATAAAAGCTGGAATAATTTCTTTTTTTTTTTTTTGGGTCCGGTTGTGGGGCCTGAACTCTGGGCCTGGGTACTGTCCCTCAGCTCTTCAGCTCAAGGCTAGCACTCTACCATTTGAGCCACAGCGCCACTTCCGGCTTTTTTCTTTTTGCTTATGCAGTGCTGAGGAATCGAACCCAGGGCCTCAGGCATGCAAGGCAAGCGCTCTACCACTGAGCCACCTTCCCAGCCCTGGAAGAATTTCTTTTAGAAAAAGAATTTCTTTTAAAAAACACTTTTCTTTGAGCTGGGGTCTTGTGGCTCACACCTATAATCCTAGCTACTGGGGAGGCTGAGATCTGAGGATCACTGTTCAAAGCCAGCCCAGGCAGGAAAGTCCGGGAGACTCTTATCTTCAATAAACCACCAGAAAACCAGAAGTGGCGCTGTGGCTCAAGTGGTAGAGCACTCGCCATGAGCTGCAGAGCTTAGGGACAGCCCCTAGGCCCAGTGTTCAAGCCACACTACCAACCAAAAAAAAAAATTAACATCAGCCCAGCACCAGTGGCTCATGCCTGTAATCCTAGCTATTCAGGAGGCTGAGATCCCTAGCAGATAAATCTGTGAGACTCTTATCTCCAATGAGCCACCAGAAAACTGGAAGTGGTGCTGTAGCTCAAGTGATGAAGCAGTAGCCTTGAGCTGAAGAGCTCAAGGATAGCACCCAGAACCAGAGTTCAAGCCCCAGGACCAACAAAAAAAGAAAAAAGAAATATATTAACATAAGATAACTCACTTGGATAACATACTATATTAACATAAGATAACCACTTAGATCCACAATTCCACTTCTAGTTTTTAAGTGGCTAATTGGAGATAAGAGTCTCATAGAGCCAGACATTGGTGGCTTACCCCTGAAATCCTAGTTATTCAGGCTGAGATCTGAAGATAGCAGTTCAAAGCCAGCTCAGGCAGGAAAGTCTGTGAGACTCTTAGCTATTTCCAGTTAACCACCAGAAAACTGGAAGTGGAGCTGTGGCTCAAAGTGATAAAGTGCTAGTCTTGAGCAAAAGAGCTCAGGAACAGTGCCCAGGCCCTGAGTTCAAGTTCTGTGGCTGAAAAAAAGTCTCATAGACTTTCCTGCTGGGGCTGGAAATACTATTATATGGGATGTATACATTAAGCACAAGTGATTTTGGCCTTGTGCAAAAAAAAAAAAAAAAACACAACTCAAGGACTTGGGCCCACAGACCCTAGAGCCAGCAAAAAAAAAAAAAAAAAAAAAACAACCAACCAGTCTTTAAGAAAGTGAAACTGGGGGATGGGGGGGGAGGATAGGAAGGGGAAACAAAGGAGGATGCTACAATGCTTGATAAGAAATGTACTCATTATCTTGCCCATGTAATTGTAACCCCTCTGTACAGTATTTTCACAATAAAAGAAAAAGAAAAGAAAAAAGAAAGTGAAACTTCTGTGGAGGTTAGGTGTATCAAAAAAAAAGAATATTCACAATTCACTGAAAGTTCATTGAAGTACTCCTCCTTTTACTAGTACACATCTATGTCAGTTTAGATATACTTCATTTACTTCTAAAACAGATATTGAATACAAGAAGCACATAGAAGAATCATCTGGGGCTGGGAATGTGGCTTAGTGATAAGGTGCTTGCCTAGAATTCATGAGGCCCTGGGTTTGATTCCTTAGTACCACATACACAGAAAAAGCTGGAAATGACACTGTAGCTCAAGTGGTAGAGTGCTAGCCTTGAGCAAAAGAAGCTTAGGAACAGTGCCCAGGCTCTGAGGTCAAGCCCCAAGACTGGGGGAGGGGGGGAAATCATCTGTCTTTTATTAAGGCAGATATTAAAGATCTGCAAAGATGTCATCAATACCATTATTCAGGTTTTTTTGAAAATGGTTATATTTGCCAGGTGCCGGTGGCTCACACCTGTAATCCTAGCTACTCAGGAGGTTGAGATCTGAGGATCTCGATTCAAAGCCAGCCAGGGTGGGAAAGTCTGTGAATTTTTTTTTTTTTTTGTCAGTCTTGGGGCTTGAACTCTGGGCCTGAACACTGTCCCTCAGCTCTTCACCTCAAGGCAAGCGCTCTACCGCTTTAGCCACAGTGCCACTTCCGGTTTTCTGGTGGTTTATTGGAGCTAAGAGTCTCACAGACTTTCTGTCCCTGAGATTCTTAGCTCCAATAAAACCCTCAGAAAACAGGAAGTGGTGCTGTGGCTCAAGTGGTAGAGCACTTGCCTTGAGCTGAAGAGCTGGGGGACAGCACCCAGGCCCAGAGTTCAAGCCCCATGACCGACCAGAAAAAAAAAAAAGAAAATGCTTATACTTTCCTAAAATATGTGTTAATATTTGATGGATACACTAATATATTATTTTAGATTTTTATTTTTAATTTCTAGTAGCAAAATATTGATAGCTATAATGTATTTTGGATTTATATTAAGAGTGAAGAGGTCCTAAGACCAAAGACTTTAGAGTAGATTGTAAAAGCCAAGACTAAAAGGTCTGACATACAAGAACAAAGTTGTTCTGCCACAAATTTGTTATGAGGCATAAACTGAAGACTTCTCAACACCTTCCTCAGCACCTTTATCAATGTTTCTGTCTAATCTGGGCCCTGAGTTCAAGCCCTGTAACCTACAAAAAAAAGAGAAAGAGAAAGAGAAATAGGAGTAAATTTGATCAAAAGTACATTATCTGCATGGATGTAATATTATAATGAAGTCCCTTTGTATAATTAATTTATACTATGAGAAAAAAGCATGCTAAGAAAGAAAAGTCACTGTACAACTCATTGATCCAATTTGTTTTGGTTATATGCTTATCATCAGGCAGGTCTCTTCTGTTAGGCAGAAATACTCTTATTCCCAGAGTTGTCAAAAAGCTGCTTAGGGAAAAAAAATGTTTTAAGAAAAATATTCTAAGAATCAAACCTAAAAGAGAATGTGATTTAAAAGGGAAGTGAGTATAGAAATCAATAAGGAATGGTTTGTATTGATTTTACTATTCAGTGGCCTGTAAGAAAATCTATGTTTGACATAGGATTTGCTTTCCCTATTGGTGAAAACACAGTTATATGTTTTCAGAACTTATTATTGTCTAGTTTACATCTCTTCCTTGGTTTTTTGGTTAATTTTGACTCCAAGGGCACAAGAGACTACAGTCCCAAGCATATGGCAGTTCGGGAGAAAGTGTTTGATGTAATCATCCGCTGCTTCAAACGCCATGGTGCAGAAGTGATTGATACACCTGTGTTTGAACTAAAGGTGAGAGATGGGTAAGAGGAAGCTACATGATTGAAGAATGAGTATAGGAAACCAAAATAGATAATAAGAGAGTATGAGATTACTAGAGTTAGAACTTCAACATAGGAATGGGGTGGAGGGCAAGATACAAACAGTTCAGTCCAACCAGTGTACAAATGTTTCCAATCTTACACTAAGAATGTACAAATCAGAACAGATTTGCATACTGGGAATGTTCAGACACTTAAAATCTATCAGTGTGATAAATGAAATCTGTTATCTGTTGAAAACATGTGAGGGCACAAACTACTGTAATACTATTAAGACATTCTGTTTTGGCTTTTAATGTTGTTCAGATTACAGATGTTTAAAAAACAAAAAAACAACCACTGGTCTGTAATACACTCCCAGAATCTTATTCTCAAGAAAAAATTAACATTTCTTAAATTGTTATTTTTTTTGGGGGGGGGGGTCAGTTGTGAGGCCTGAATTCTGGGCCTGGGCGCTCGCTGTCCCTTAGCTCTTTAGCTCAAAGCTAGCACTCTACCACTTGAGCCACAGCACCACTTCGGCTTTTTCTGCTTATGTGGTGCTAAGGAATCATGCACTCTACCACTGAGCCACCTTCCCAGCCCAGAAATTTTGTTTTTAAATTGGAATAACCTAGCCATCTCACAGGATAACATTAGTGAGAAAATAAGCACAGAGCTTCTTACTAAAGAGTATACATCTTTAAAAAGCAATATGTAACTAATTGCTCTATACATCACCTCTAAGATAAAATAAATTTTTAAAAAGCAATGTTAGCTCTTATAAAATGTATATTAGCCAAAAATCAACAATGTTTATTTTTTATTATAACTATATCAAGCATGTAAGCATTGGGATAAAAAGAAGGAATATAGACAAGTTGAAATTAGGAATGTTAGGATAGTAGTTTTTTCATAATGTTCTTTTAGTAGATGAGGATGTAGTTCAGTAGAGAGTGTTTGCCTAGGTCTAGCCTTAGCACCACAAAAAAAAGTTACGTTTATTGTCATCACAGTTCATTATGCTCTCTCTAGGAAACACTGACTGGAAAATATGGAGAAGATTCGAAGCTTATTTATGACCTGAAGGACCAGGGAGGGGAGCTGCTGTCCCTTCGTTATGATCTCACTGTATCTTTCTAACCTTCAGCTCTTGGCCCTTACAGAGCTGGGGCTACTTCTAAGCCTTACATTTAGGGATAGACAGACCTAGGTAAGATTAAACATAAAGCCTTTGGCAACTAGTGAATTCTTTCTGCTGTGAAGTAGGATGAGACGTTGGCCAAGCAGAGTGTAGCCTTAGAAATCTGAATGCTAAAAAAAAAAAAAAAAGAAGAAGAAGAAATCTGAATGCTGGGTGAGACCTTACCTTACCTTCAGTTCCCAGTTTCACAATCCCCTGGTTCTAGAATAGCTTTCCCTTGCCTAGGTCCATGGGCAAAGTTCATTTTACTTAACCAAAATTACATTTCCTTTGCTTGTAAGCTACAGAGACTCAGTCATCTGCTTAGGGATTCCCTATGGGGCCCATTTCCTGCTCTGTGTCAATCTGCCCAAGGGAGATACTACCAAATAGGAAGGAGCCTTGATCTTTTTTTTGGAGGTGGGGGGGGGGGGCGGGCCAGGCTGTCAGACAAAGATGCCAACTTGGTATCTGATGCTTTATGCTCACTGGCTGGCACCCTACCCCCTGAGCCAAGCCCCTAACCTACAGAGCCTTGTTTGTTTTTTGTTTTGTTTTTTGGTCAGTTATGGGCTTGAACTCTGGTCCTGGGCGCTGTCCCTCAGCTCTTAAGCTCAAGGCTAGTATTCTACCACTTGAGCCACAGTGCCACTTCCAGTTTTCTGGTAGTTAATTGGAGATAAGCGTCTCACAGACTTTCCTGCCCCAGCCGGCTTTGAACCAGATCTCAGCTTCCCAAGTAGCTAGGATTACTGACACGAGCCACGGGCGCCTGGCTAACCTTGGTCTTTTCTGAGGCTTCAACTGTAGTAGCACAGTTGATTCTTTCTGTACCTTCAGAAATGCTGTTAATCTTACGGGCAGTGGCTTTTCCCAGACAGGGAGGGGTTAGACCACAGCTTCTGTAGGTGATGATAATTTCCAAACAGCAATAGGAAAGGTGTTCTCCTTAACTCTCTGTCATCAGGTTCCTTTTGCTCGGTATTTGGCAATGAATAAACTGACCAACATTAAACGCTACCATATAGCAAAAGTATATCGGCGGGATAACCCAGCCATGACCCGAGGCCGATACCGGGAATTCTACCAATGTGTGAGTGTTGAAAAAACGGGCAGGATGGGTAATTCAGATCCTCTCTCAAGTCAGTCTCTCAACAATCTGTTTGTTTTTTGTTGGTCAAGGTGCTTGAATTCTAGGCCTGGGCGCTGTCCCTGAGCTCTTCAGCTCAAGGCTAGCACTCAACCACTTGAGCCACAGCGCCACTTCCAGTTTTCTGGTGGTTTATTGGAGATCAGAGTCTCAGGGACTTTCCTGCTCAGGCTGGTTCCTAACTACAATCCTCAGATCTCAGCCTCCTGAGTAGCTAGGATTACAGGTGTGAGCCATCAGTGCCCAGGAAATCAATACATCGTTAAGTACTGTGGTATCCTGAGTAAAGTGGATGTCCCCAGATAAAGCACTTGCATTTTGATATTTTTATGTAGATTTCATAATGAAGAGGAAATGTTCCCCATTTTAAGTATTCAAAAGATAAAGAGATTGTAGGGGTAGAACTCTGGGCCTGGGCACTGTCTGTGTACTCTTCAGCTCAAGGCTAGCATTATACCACTTGAGCCACAGTGCCATTTCTGGTTTTCTAAGTGGTTTATTGGAGAGAAGAGTCTCACAGACCTTCCTGCCCAGGCTGGCTTTGAACTGCGGTCCTCAGATCTCAGCCTCCTGAGAAGCTAGGATTACAGGCTTGAGTCACTGGCACCCAGCTAGGTTCAGTGCCTTTTATATGAAACTATAGTGGTAGGATCACTGCAGAAGATCAATGAGAAATTTCCACGTGAGATATCAAATCATCACAAATGATGGCAGGACTTCTAGTGGATGGGAAAGAATATCAAAGGAAGAAGTTGGAGGAATTAAGGAAGGAGATAATGATAAAGTAGATAATGAAGGACATAGAATCCCATATATGGAAAGGATACCAGGACTGGTGGGAAGCTCAAAAATGCTGCGCTTTTCCTCTGAGCTGATTATCGGACATAGAGAATGAAGTGGGGAAGTCCTTCATGTGCTTCAGTGCAAACAGACAGAAAGCAGATCTCTTCAAAGCAGAACTCCCAGAAATTCCTCTTTAATATAGTTCAACTCTTGAGGTCCTCTGTCTACCCCTCTCCCTGCAGGATTTTGACATTGCTGGACAATTTGACCCTATGATCCCTGATGCAGAATGCCTGAAAATCATGTGTGAAATCCTGAGTTCACTTCAGATAGGCAACTTCCTGGTCAAGGTCAGAGCTAAATGGGGTTGGGAGGGCAAGGCAGGACCTGGCTTCTCGTAGGAGAAAGTCCTATTAAAAGGAACCAATAGCCCAAGGAACCAAGACTGTGGAGGCTATTAAAGAGATATGCCTTGGGTCCCTACAGGTAAATGACCGGCGCATATTAGATGGGATGTTTGCCGTCTGTGGTGTTCCAGATAGCAAGTTCCGTACCATCTGTTCCTCAGTAGACAAGCTGGATAAGGTAATGACCCAAATGCCTGATTTTTTTTCCCAGAACCCACCCCTCCTTGAGCAATGGAAAACGAGCATTAATGCTTACCTCTATGCCCACTAAAGGAAGATTAGCTCCAGCACGTAGGTTGAAAGGCAGCTTCTGCTTCTAAGACTGTTCCCCAAGAAGGGACCACCTCTGCTCTGTGGTAGGGAAGCTGCTCAAAAGTCCCTGACTAGTGTCTGCCTAGGTATCCTGGGAGGAAGTGAAGAATGAGATGGTGGGAGAGAAGGGACTTGCACCTGAGGTGGCTGACCGCATCGGAGACTATGTTCAGCAGCATGGTGAGGAACAGAACCCCGCCTCCTCAGTAGCCATGCACTGCCCTCCCTCTAAAATTGAATCTGTGTATGTGTGTATTCATGTGCACATGTACTTGCAGTTTAGACAAAAAGATAAGCCAATCTGTCTCCCTAGGTGGGGTGTCCCTAGTGGAGGAGCTGCTCCAAGATCCTAAACTATCTCAAAACAAGCAGGCCTTAGAGGGCCTGGGAGACCTGAAGCTGCTGTTTGAGTACCTGACTCTGTTTGGCATTGATGACAAGGTGAGTCCAAATGGGAGCCTTGTCTGACCTTAGGGACTTTGGATCTAAGATCCCAATCTAGTAGTGATCATGTCCTTTTCTCCACAGATCTCCTTTGACCTGAGCCTTGCTCGAGGGCTAGACTATTATACGGGGGTGATCTATGAGGCTGTGCTGCTACAGACCCCAGCCCAGGCAGGGGACGAGCCCCTGGGTGTGGGCAGTGTGGCTGCTGGAGGGCGCTATGATGGACTAGTGGGCATGTTTGACCCTAAAGGGCGCAAGGTACCATGTGTGGGAGTCAGTATTGGAGTGGAGCGCATCTTCTCCATTGTGGAACAAAGACTGGAGGTAGGTCCTAGGAGTGACATCTTGGAGCTATCAGGAATCTATGCTGGCGTATCCAAGACCCAGATCTTCCTCATGACAAAATACTTACCATGCTACTGCCATGTGGTAGGCACTGTGTTTTCTGCTTTTCATGCATTAGCTCATAAGGTTCTAAAATTTACATGTTTTTAGGTGAGGATGCTAAAGTACTTAAGTAATAAAAAATTGAAAAAAAACTTTGCTCAAAGACATGGAACTTGTAATGGCAGAGTCACACTGTGAAACCAGAAAGTAAATATCCTTAAATCTTCCTCCTTACCACTCTGTAATGCTCTCTGTCAGTAGGAAACCCAGGTCCTGGGATTACTCAAGTGTTTATTTCAACTTTGTAGCACCTAGAATAATACCAAGGAAGCTCCAGAGGGCTCAGGCCTTTCTTATTGATGCTGCTTTTCATTTCTTTCTTGTTTTTTGTTTTGTTTTTTTTGGTTGGTTGTAGGGCTTGAACTCTGGGCCTGGGCACTGTCCCTGTGCTCTTCAGCTCAAGGCAAGCACTCTATCACTTGAGCCACAGTGCCACTTCTGGTTTTCTAGTGGTTTTTATTGGAGATAAGAGTCTCACCACTTTCCTTCCCGGGCTGCCTTTGAACCACAATCCTCAGATCTCAGCCTCCTTAGTAGCTAGGATTAGAGGTGTGAGCCACCAGCGCCCGGCTCTTACAGATTCTTAATCAGATTGTTTGAGATGAGCTTGAAGTTACCTCTGCCCTTCTCACAGTCACATATACAAGTCAGTTAATTTCATGTTTTCTAAGAGCTACCTTAACCCCAGGTGCTAAAAGAGAACACTGTTGCACTTCCCTGGTTGCACACACTGAGTCGAGCCTAGTCTCAGAATCCTTACTAAGAGTCTGCCCTATACGCTACTTGGAAGTGTCTCTGACTTATCTGCCCCTTCCCCAGGCTTTAGAAGAGAAAGTACGAACCACAGAGACACAGGTGCTTGTTGCATCTGCGCAAAAGAAGCTGCTGGAGGAGAGACTGAAACTTATCTCAGAGCTGTGGGATGCTGGAATCAAGGTACAGGAGGCAGCAAACTTGAGAGTTATAGGCACAAACTAAATAAAATTCACCCATGGTATCTAAATAAAATAAATGAAATAAAATTCACCCTTAGAAGTGACATTACTTCTTGGACTGGATGTAAGAGCAAGATGCCAGCTTGGGCCCCCAGGAAGTTGTCCCTGAGGATAGCAGAGGACAGCTCTCATGTTCTGCCCTGGTCTCTTGCAGGCTGAACTGCTCTACAAGAAGAACCCAAAGTTACTGAACCAGTTGCAGTACTGTGAGGAAACAGGTATCCCACTAGTGGCCATCATCGGTGAGCAGGAGCTCAAGGATGGGGTCATCAAGCTCCGTTCGGTGGCTAGCAGAGAAGAGGTAAGGATTCAAGCAAGAAGTCTATGCCCATTTGAGACCTGAGCAAAAGCCTAGCATTCATACAGTACCAACTTTTAAAGAACGTAAGGCTTGCTCACACTTGTAATACTAGCCACTCAGGAGGCTTATCTCTAATTAACTAGTAGAAAACAGGAAATGGTGCTGTGGCTCAAAGTGGTAGAATTCTAGTCTTGCACAAAAAAGCTCTAGAACAGCTCCCAGGCCCTGAGTTCAAGCCCCACAACCAGAAAAAAGAACCTAAGGGGGCTGGGAAGGTGGCTCAGTGGTAGAGCGCTTGCCGTGCATGAATGAGGCCCTGGGTTCGAGTCCTCAGCACCACATAAGCAAAAAGAAAAAAGCCAGAAGTGGTGCTGTGGCTCAAGTGGTAGAGCACTAGCCTTGAGCTGAAGAGCTGAGGGACAACACTCAGGCCCAGAGTTCAGGCCCCACAACCGGACCCAAAAAAAAAAAAAGAACCTAAGGCTTAACCTGTTAACTGTGGTAGTTAAAATCTTTAATCTTGGCCAGGCACTAGTGACTCATGCCTGTAATCCTAGCTACTCAGAAGGCTGAAATCTGAGGATCTCAGTTCAAAGCCAGCCCAGGCAGGAAAATCTATGAGACTCTTATCTCCAATAAACCACTAGAAAACTGGAAGTGGTGGTGTGGCTCAAGTGGTAGAGCGCTCCCCTTGAGCTGAAGCACCCAGGCCCTGAGTTCAAGCCCCAGGATGGTGGGGGGGGGGGACTTTAATAGTGGGTCTGGGAATGTGGCTTTAGTAGTAGAGTGCTTGCCTAGCATGCATGAAGCCCTAGGTTCAATTCCTCAGTACCACATAAACAGAAAAGGCCAGAAGTGGTGCTGTGGTTCAAGTGGTAGAGCACTAGCTTTGAGCTGAAGAGCTGAGGGACAGCGCCCAGGCCCAGAGTTCAGGCCCCACAACCGGACCCAAAAAAAAAAAAGAACCTAAGGCTTAACCTGTTAACTGTGGTAGTTAAAATCTTTAATCTTGGCCAGGCACTAGTGACTCATGCCTGTAATCCTAGCTACTCAGAAGGCTGAAATCTGAGGATCTCAGTTCAAAGCCAGCCCAGGCAGGAAAATCTATGAGACTCTTATCTCCAATAAACCACTAGAAAACTGGAAGTGGTGGTGTGGCTCAAGTGGTAGAGCGCTAGCTTTGAGCTGAAGAGCTGAGGGACAGCGCCCAGGCCCAGAGTTCAGGCCCCAGGACCGTACCCAAAAAAAAAAAAAAAAAGATATCTGTCTTTCTGGCTTCTCCAAGAGGCACTGCCTTTTCTGGAGTATCTAATTGGGTTCCTGTTACCATCTGAGCCAAACATGATGCCTAAAAAAATATAATCATTCAGGAAGCAGTGGAGTGGAAGATGCTCATGCTCATATCTTCTTCTCCCATCCTGACCAGGTGGATGTCAGAAGAGAAGACCTTGTGGAAGAGATCAGAAGGAGAACAAACAAGACCCCTTGCATCTGCTGAATTGAGTGATGTAGGAAGCTGGACTTGGCAATATTTAAAACCAAAACAGAACTACATATGTACTTCAAAGCTTGGCACACTTCAGGTTTCAGCAGAACATTTGAAGAGTTTTCAGAACAAAATCTAATTTGTTTCTGTTATGATTATTTTATTGGTAATCACTGGCAAAAAAAAAAAAAATGGCCAGGACTATGCCTATACGTTTACAACTATATTACCACTTTCTATAGAAGACCCAGTCACTGCCTCCTAAACTTCTGGAATGGACCTGAGGTGGCCTCAAATGCAAGAAGACCCCACACCAGTTGGAGCAGATGACTACCCACAACCTATCACCAAAGGTCCAATAAAAACACTCAACCATTGGTTCTTGTCTGTGTCACTCACTGATGCCTAGCTCTCTTTTCCTCACTAGAACCTGGGGCACTCATTTAGACCACATAAGCGGTGGAAAAAAGACACAGAACGGCCCACCCGTCTTTTCTAGGGTGAAAGGCGTCTTTTCTAGGGTGAAAGGCGCATCGGGAATATCTCGTCGGGAGCGCGCACCCTGTCCGAACCACTCTTCAGGAATAGGGCTTTTCCCTGACTGACTGGCCAGCAAGGGTTTTTATCTTTCCACCCGAGGGTCTGAGAGCCCACCGCGCACGTGCGGTGGATACCTCCACCCTCGGGAGGCGGGGTCGCGCACAGAGCCAATGAGAGCTTGTGGGGGTGGAGGGTAGGGAAACTTCCAGAGGCGATCTGGGGGAAGGAAGTCATAAATAAGGTACGGGGTCGGCCCTGCAGTACCGCCATGCAGTCCAAACGCGAGTGTGAGGTACGGAGCTGGGGCTTGGGGGTGCTGGGGGTTTTCAAGCGCAGCCTGAGCCGGGGTGGTAGATACAGTGGCCCCAGCACCACAGGCAAGGTGTGTGTGGGGGGGCAGCTCCGCAAGCCCTCCCCCCACTCCATCCTGCTTTTTTCCCTTATAGCAATGGTGTGAGAGGGTGAATCCAGAAAACAAGGCGGCCCTGGAGGCGTGGGTCAGGGAGACGGGCATCCGCCTGGTGCAGGTGAACGGGCAGAGGAAGTATGGCGGGCCACCTCCAGGTACGGTAGCCTCTGCCCCTAACACCTGTCGCTCGACGGCGGAGCCGGCACCCTTTTGGTCGGGAGGGGCCGAGCCTTTGGCCCCGTTTGGAGGAGGGGAGCCCGTCTTGGTGCATCTACTGTGCGGCAGGGCCAATTACACCAATAGCTCGGGCGCAGAACGGGCATTCCCATTTCCTAGACGGACACCGACCGTCTCTGAGTCCTTGAGCTCAGGTCATGAAACCATCCCGTGAGTGACCGTGTCCTTCCGCACCCTCTTTCCCCAGGCTGGGTGGGCAGCCCGCCGCCGGCAGGGTCCGAGGTATTTATCGGAAGGCTGCCCCAGGATGTGTATGAGCACCAGCTGATCCCGCTGTTCCAGCGCGTGGGCCGCCTCTACGAGTTCCGTCTCATGATGACCTTCAGCGGCCTCAATCGCGGCTTCGCCTACGCGCGCTACAGCTCGCGGCGCGGTGCCCAGGCCGCCATCGCCACGCTGCATAACCACCTCCTGCGGCCCTCCTGCCCGCTGCTGGTGTGCCGCAGCACGGAGAAGTGCGAGCTGAGCGTGGATGGGCTGCCGTCGAGTGTGACCCGCCGCGCGCTGCTGCTGGCACTGCAGCCGCTGGGCCCCGGCCTCCAGGAAGCACTGCTGCTGCCCAGTCCCGGGTCGACAGCAACTCAAATTGCGCTGCTCAAGTTCAGTTCCCATCGCGCAGCCGCCATGGCCAAAAAGGCCTTAGTGGAAGGTAGGGGGAAGGTGGGGTGTGGGGGGGGGGGGCGGGGAGAGGGAGTCTGGTTTGAAGCGTACTGGATACCGTCAGGTCAGTGTAAAGCAGTTAAAAGTCCCCCCAAGAAAAACCTCAGGCAAGTGTGAGTTCACTTTTATTTCCAGCGGTGCTATAGTATACCCAAATTTAACACTTCTAAGGCAGGCATTATCTCTTAATCCTAAACATTCCAATGAAAAAGACTTGCCCTAGGGAATTCAGCTGAGCCTGCCTTTGTTTACTACAGAACTTGTTTTTTCAGACTGCTGTGAGAATTGACAATGGTTACTTAACATATTTCCTGACACAGAGGTAGTCCTGGCTGGCAAGGTTAGCTGTTGTGATGGTTATCAGATAGGTAAAGCCTGCCTTCTCCAGCAGCTCCTCCAAAGAAACTTTATAAAGTGGCAGTTGTCACATCCTGTTTACAAATAAAGACCAGTGAAGCCTGAGAAGTTAACTGGGCTTTACCACCGGGAAATGAGAGGCCTAAAGGTCTTGCTCTCACCTTTTCATTCAGGGCAGTCACGCCTCTGTGGAGAACCAGTGACTGTGGAGTGGCTCAAGCCAGACCTGAAGCAGCTACTGCGTCCCCAGCTCATGAGTCCCTCCCTGCAGCGCCTACAGCCAAATAGTAGTCAGCTGGCCCTGGCTAAGAACAAGCTGGGGTCCCAAGGGCCTCGAGCCGCCCTGCAGATGCTGTGCCAACGAATGAAGCTAGGCAGCCCAGTGTTCCTCACCAAGTGTTTGGACACAGGACCTGCTGGCTGGCATCGCTTCTGGTACCAAGTAGTGATCCCTGGGCATCCAGTGCCTTTCAGTGGCCTCATCTGGGTTGTGCTGACTCCAGATGGGCAGGATGGTCATGAAGTGGCCAAGGATGCTGTTTCTACACAGCTGCTAGAAGCACTGAGTGAGTCTGAGGCCAGCTTCTTGTGGTCTGGTGGGGCTGAGGCGGGTACTATATTGAAGCAGTAACATCCTTCTCTCCCCTCCACAGGCAGCCTAAATGGGTAGGCAAGAGCCTATGTCAACACCCAGCCCAGCAGGCCTGGGCAACCACTTCTGATCCCAAAATGGGGAGGGACATGGGCCCTGCATCGCATCCTCCTCACTGGAACATAGCCCCATACCTGGCAGCTGCTCAGGTTTAGCTTAAGTTGCAAGGTTTGTCTTTACCCTGTGCGCTTCCTTGGCCATTTCCTATGTGACATGCTTATAATGAATCTTTCTGTTTTTATGTGAGAAACTAGCCAAGTCCTTGGTCTCTACTGCTTGTCATTATGGTTTTAGTTAATATGGCTTGAGTTTTTCTATGTTGTTATCTGTATTTATAATTAAACCCCTGGTTAGTAAACATGTTTCTGTGCTGTCTTCTCAGAGTTGACGGTTTTATATGGGTAGAGTGTGCATCTGTTACAGAACAATTGCTTCCCCACTCCAGTATCCCACACGTTTTAACTTCTTAAAAGGCACAACATTATCTTGGGTGCAGGTTGAGCATGCTCAAAGCATCAATTCCCAGCACCAAAAAAAGTAATTCAAGTCTTCTCGGGATCAACACCAGGAAGCAAGACTTGTCCAGTGAAGAGTTGTCCTGAGGTTTTCTACTCGTGTCCTCAGTCACTGTCATCCTCACTCTCCTCTTCCTCTGGAGCTTTGGAACCCTCTTCCTCTTCTCTTAGTCCTTCGAAGAAGTCATCAGTGCTCCAGGCCTTACTGCTCAGGGCACGCAGAGGCCCTCCCTTTTTCTTGCGTCGACGGTAGTCATCTACTACCACCTCTCGCAGCTGGGCCATGTCCCAAAACTTGAGGCGCTGGTCGTGGCCACTACTGGCCAGGAAGCGGCCACAGTGAGAGAGGGCTAGCTCCTCCACAGGCTCCCCAGCATGTTGTCCCACAGTGCCCACCACTCGGTTAGGCAAGATGTTCACAGCCCTGCACAGGAGAAATGGTTGGTTACTGACTGGTTGGACTTGCCCCTCTGGTGACCCAAAGGCTGTCTGGGCTTCACTCACCTGATGATTCCATCAGTAGAGCCAGTGCACAGTAGACTCTCTGTCACTGGAATCATGCAGTCAATGGACTCAGCTCTCAAAGCAAAGCGGTCACTTGTGGCCCCAAAACCATTCCAGTTGAAGAGGTAGATGGTACCTTCACTAGAGCCACAGGCTACCTTCTTACCACACTGCAGGGAACAGGAAAAAGCATGTCTGTAGAGCCAACTTAGACCAAACTCTTTAGGGGTACATCCCATCCCATCATACCCAGATGTACTTTCATGAGGGTGACAGATGTCAGATCTCCTGATTGAGGCTCTGAGAGTAGCTCAAACCGGCGTCGTTTGATGTTGAAGACACCAAGGCAACCATCTCCACTGCAGAGCAGAGCAAAGGCTTAGGGAGAAGTTCTCTTTGACTAAGGGAAGAAGGGGAGGGAAAGTGGCAGGTTTGAGATTTACCTGGCTGTCAGCAGCAGCTTTTTGGCTGGGTCCAGAACCATATCAGCAATGTACTCTTCATGCTGTCGCATGTCCATTAAGTGTCCCTCCTTCCGTTGGTCCCAGAGGCGGATACCACCTGTGTCATCCCCTGTGGCCAGAACATTCTCATCCACTAGTAGCAGACTGTTGATGGGGGCGCTGGAGACACAGATGAAGAACTTATTGAAGCACCTTTGCTCTCTAATAGGAGTCTCCAGGTCCTGACTCCTCACCCTCATGCACATATACACAATTGAATCTCCTTACCCATGAGCCTTGGAAATTCGTCTTTCTAGTCGGCCCTCCTCCACATTTAGAAAATGGATGGCTTTGTCCTTGGAAACAGTAACAAGTTCTGGGAGAAAAGGTACCCAAGTCATGGGACTGTCCATGGCTTCGTCCAAGGCTTCCTTCCCACCCACATTTCAAGGCCTTCTCAAATGCTTACTCTGTCCATCTTCAGAGAAGACCACAGCTCGGCAAGACTTGAGGTGGTGACCAGAGGACCAGACCTCCTTGGTTTCTCCTTCTTGACAAGAGTAGGAAAAGCTAAAGAAAAGAGGATAAATCCATGACCACCAGAAAACTGCTGGTGCTGTGGCTCAAAATGGTAGAGTGTTAACCTGGAGCAAAATTGCTCAGGGACACAACACCCAGACCCCAAGTTCAAGCCCCACTACTAACAAATAAGAAGTCACAGACTGGCTGGGAATGTGGTTTAGATGGTAGAATGCTTGCCTAGCATTCATGAAGCCCTGGGTTCTGTTTCTCAGTACCACATAAACAGAAAAAGCCCAAAGTAGTGCTGTGGCTCAAGTGGTAGGGTGCTAGTCTTGAGCAAAAAAGTTCAGAGACAGTGCCCAGGCCCTGAGTTCAAGCCCCAGGACTGGAGAAAAAAAAAGTCCCAGACTGACAGAATACTTGGGAAGGAAAAAGCCTTGGAGGCTGAGAATGTACTCACTATGCTTAATAGGCATAAGGCTGGATCTCACTCTCACTCTTTCTCTCTCTCTCTCTCTCTCTATCCCTCTCCCCCCACCCCCACACACATACAGAAACACAATTTAAAAAAAAAAACACCTAGAAACTGAGTTGATGACATCAGATGAATCATGAAATCTTTTTTTTTCTTTTGGTTGGTTGTGGGGCTTGAACTCTGGGCCTGAGCACTGTCCCTGAGCTCTTCAGATCAAGGCTAGTGCTCTACAACTTGAGCCACAGCACCACTTGCAGTTTTCTGAGTGGTTTATTTGGAAATAAGAATTCCACGGACTTTCCTGCCCAGGCTGACTTTGAACCGTATCCTCAGATGAAACATGATCCTCAGATCTCAGCCTCCTGAGTAGCTGGGATTACAACCATGAGCCACCAGCTCCCGGCTAGGAAATCTTTTGTAAAAAATTGTTTGGTAGAGAAGGGGCTACCAATCCAGAGGCAGACATAGCATTCCTTCACAAAGATAAGGAATGAGGAGGGTTCAAGAAGCAGGAAAGTGATGTAGTTGTATCTGGGCTTCACATCACAAGAAGAAAAAAGAACTTCAGAATGGTTATGAGAAGTGGGAGTTAGAAGCCTACCAAGCGGGGCGCCAGTGGCTCACACCTGCAATCCTAGCTACTCAGGAGGCTGAGATCTGAAGATCTCGGTTCAAAATCAGCGGTTCAGGGGCTGGGAAGGTGGCTCAGTGGTAGAGCGCTTGCCTTGCATGCTCGAGGCCCTGGGTTT
>NW_012267266.1:2944120-2951413 GCF_000151885.1 Dipodomys ordii
TACTATTTTTTGCAATTCCTGTCATAACCTACTAGGGAGCTACAATGAGCATTCTGTTTGTAAATAATGACAGAACAAGGGATGGGGGCATGGCTCAACTGTCTAACAAGTGCCAGGCTGAGTTCAAACCTCAGTACCACAAAAAAAGGAGGAAGAGAAGGAGGAGGAAAGAGAAGGAAGAGGAGAATCAGCAGGAAGAAATTAGTGTACCAAACATAACACACACACTTATTTGGTGGAGACAAGCATTCAAATAAGCAGATTTATAGTTGTTTTGTTTGTTTGTTTTTTTTGGGGGGGGGTTGGTCATAGGGCCTGAACTCTGGGCCTGGGCGCTGTCCCTCAGCTCTTCAGCTCAAGGCTAGCGCTCTACCACTTGAGCCACAGCGCCACTTCCGGCTTTTTTCTTTTTGCTGATGTGGTGCTGAGGAATCGAACCCAGGGCCTCAGACATGCAAGGCAAGCGCTCTACCACTGAGCCACCTTCCCAGCTCCTAGTTTTAAGGTTTATATGGGAAAAGTACCATGGCACTTGGTATCATAGTGGCATCTAATAGTTACCTAATTTAAGTAACGGAAGAAGAGATGCTGAAAATTCGTAGATGGAAGGTAAAAATGAGGGAAAGGAATTGTTCAAGCATAAGAAACAACAATGTGCAAAGGAGCTTTGGCTTCAAAATACATAGGAAAAGTGATGGCACACACCAGTAATCCTAGCCACTCGGGAGGCTGAGATCTGTGGATTGAGGTTCCAAGCCAGCTTGGGCAAAAAAGTTCCCAAGAGACTCAAGGACAGCGGCCAGCCTGAATTCAAGCCCCACAACTGACCGGAGGGAAGGGAGGAAGGAAGGAAGGGAGGGAGGGAGGAGATGGATATAGTGAGGATCATGGGCACAGAAAGCATAAAGAAGAGCATGCAAAGAAAGGCCTGGTAGAAAGGGCCTTGAAAATCAGATTAAAGAGTTTATTTAAAATCCTGAAGCTTAGTGTTTGGAAATCCTAGCTACTCAGGAGGCTGAAATCTGAGACCCAAGGTCAAAGCAAGCAAAGGCAGCAAAGTCTGTGAGACTCCTATTTCCAATTAAACCACCAAAAATCTGAAAATAGAGCTATGGTTCAAGTGGTGGAGCGCCAGCCTTGGGTGAAAAAGCAAAGGGACAGCGACCAGCCCAAAGCAGACTATTCACTGCCATCATTGATAGACTGATTGGTTGGTTGTCCCTCGTGGGGCTTTAACTCTAGGACCTAGCTGCTGCTGTTTCTGAACTCTTCAGCTCAAGATTAACACTCTACCACTATAGCCACAACGCCACTTCCGGTTTTCTAGTGGTTTATTAGAGATAAGAGTCTCACGGACTTTCCTGCCCGGGCTGGCTTTGAACCGCGATCCTCTGATCTCAGCCTCCTAAGTAGCTAGGATTACAGGCGTGAGCCACCAGTGCTCGATTTTAACCAAGGGAGTAAAGATCAAAGGGGACGCTTAGCCTCTGAGGTTCAATATAATTGGTGGTACATAACAGGGCTGCAAATGCCTTTTGCCCTGCTACGTGTCTGGGCACAGTCACGACACGCTGGCTTCTTTATCTTCCGATTCTTTATGCAACTTCTTTTATATAACTTGTTTAAATGTGAATGTTATTGAATGAATCGCACCAGATGAAACTTGCAAAATTCGATTCTCTCGCCCGGTCCCAGCAAACTCTCTGAGGAGCTTCCAGACCTGGCAGCCCTGCCCCGCACCTCACTCACAGGAACACGTCCCCGTCCACGTCCCCGGCCGCCAGCAGGTCTCGGGTCGGATGGAACGCCAGCCCACTGGCGGGAGCTTCCAGGGCAATGTCTTCCGGCGTGTCGCGGATCCGGACCGGGGCTTCCGCAGAGCCAGGGTCCTCGTCACTCCCCTCCTCCGTGAGCCTCTCCTCACACGTGCAGTCCATGCTCCGGGATGGAGTCCCCGCCGTCCGCGCAGGAAACGGTCGCACCACTAGAAGTGAGGTCTGAGACCGGGCTTGCGTGCCGGGGGCGGGGCCGGAAGTGCGCCGGAGCGCGTTTGTCGGAAGAGGAGGATCCACAGCCCAGGCACAGAGCTGGGAGGCTACTCCCCACACACCCTCCCCCTGCGGGTGCTTGGCCGCAGAGGCTGTGTGCCCTCCCAAGTCACTTCACGCTGTGAGATGCTCCCTGTAATCACTTCACGGAAAGCTGGACACGGCCTGCGAACCCTTTCCACGTATTCCGCCCCTTCCTAACGAGCGGAGGAGCTGAAGAGTTAGTGTAGGCCGCGCCGGTGACTCACGTCTGCAGTCCCAGCTACTCCGGAGGCTGAGATCTGAGCATCGCAGCTGGAAGCCAGGCCAGGGAGGAAATTCTGTGAGACTCTATAAACTACCAAAAAAGTGCCCAGGCTCTCAGTTCAAACCCCAGGGCCGGCACCACAGGAAAAAAAAAAAGAGTAAAGGCATAACTCCTCTGAACATTTAAAATACTCTTTTTCAAAATGAATCCCAGAAAACAGAAACAAGTTGTTGGGTTTTATTTTTTTTTGGGGGGGGGGGGGCTTGCCAGTCTAGGGGCTTGAACTCGGGGCCTGGGTGCTGTCCCTGACCTTTTTTGCTCAAGGCAAGCATTTTACCACTTTGAGCCACAGTGCCACTTCCAGTTTTCTGGTGATTAACTGGAGATTAGACTCCCGTGGACTTTTCTTCCCGGACTGGCTTTGAACTGTGATCCTCAGAGCTCAGCCTCCAGAGTTGCTAGGATTACAGGCATGGGCCACTGACATTCAACACATGGATTTTTTTTTTGGGGGGGGGGGTCCGGTCATGGGGCCTGAACTCTAGGCCTGGGCGTTGTCCCTCAGCTCTTCAGCGCAAGACTAGTGCTCTACCACTTGAGCCACAGCGCCACTTCCGGCTTTTTTCTCTTTGCTTATGTGGTGCTGAGGAATCGAACCCAGGGCCTCATGCATGCAAGGCAAGCGCTCTACCACTGAGCCACTTTCACAGCCCCAGCACATGGATTTTTAATTTTTTATTTATTTTTGCAATTCCTGGGGCTTGCACTCAGGGCCTGGGCACTGTCCCTGAGCTTCTTGTGCTCAAGGCCAGCGCTCTACCACTAAAACCACAGCACCACTTCTGGCTTTTTCTGTTTATGTGGTACTGTGGAATTGAACCCAGGGCTTCATGCATGTAAGGCAAGCAATTCTACCACTAAACCACATTCCCAGCCCCCACATATGGATTTTTTTATTGGTAAAAAAATAAATACGAAAATAAATACGTAAAAATAAAATACCTAAAAATAAAAAAATAAATACGTAAATGTGCCAGGTTCTTTGATTCTCACCTGTAATCCTGCAATCCTATCTACTCTGAAGCCTGAGATCAGAGGATGGAAGTTTAAAACTAGCCAAAATAATGTCTGTAAAGCATTTAAGATTCTTGAAGAAGGCGCTATATAAATACGAAATAATATCTATTAAAGTTGGTTTATTTGTGCTTGAAAAAAAAAATAAAAATAAAAAATAAAACTAGCCAAAAAAGAAAAGTCTGAGTCTAGTTAACCAGTGAGGCCCTAAATTCAAGTCTTAGACCAGGGAAGGACCTGTTGATAGGAAAGAGAGAGGCCAGTCATACCTGGCTTACTGAGGCCCAAAAACATAGCAAGCAGCAGGCAAGAGTACTCAAGAAGCAACAAAGCCCATAGCACCCAAAGATGACCATACGGACATTAAGAACAGAAAGCAGCCCATGAACAGGATCAATTCAAACTCCTCCTTCAAGGCTAAAAGAACAGTGTGCTACTGCCCTTTCATATGGTTTTGTTCCACCCCTTAGCAGGCCTGTGAAGAGGAAAAAGGCATGACATAGATGATGTTCTGGACTTATGGTTACCAAAGTTCATGATAGGAACACTCTGCAGAGTGGGACCAACACAGGGAGCAGGTGTCTCATAGCTGAAAAGAACTTGTTCATAGCTGCTGATCTTAACTTTTTGTGCTGGCACTGGGGCTTGAACTCAGGGCCTGGGCACTGTCCCTTAGCTTCTTCACTGAAGACTAGCATTCTACTGTTTGAGTCACAGCTCCTTCTGGGATCATTTTGGTGATTAATTGTAGGTAAGAGCCTCATGCACTTTCTTGCACAGGCTGGCTTGGAATCTTGATCCTCAGATCTCAGCTTCCTAAGGAGCTACACTTGCAGGTGTGAGCCACTGCCATCCAGCTAGAACTTTCTAAATCCTCTTATATGCTGATGCCTAACATGCTTGAGGAGGGAAAAGTGAGGTTAGGGGGCTTCAAGCAGGAAGTTATGTCTAATTTGCTGGCTAACTGGGGAGGGCTCTGCCCCTCCGCCCCACTCCGCCCAGTTTCAGGGCTTGAACTCAGGGCCTAGGCACTGTCTCTGAGCTTTCTCCCCTCAAGGCCAGCACTTTACACTTTGAGCACCACTTCTGGTTTTCAGGAAGTTAATTGAAGGTCAGAGTCTCATGGACTTTCCTGCCTGGGCTGGCTTTGAACAAGATCCTCAGATCTAAGCCTCCTGAGTAACTAGAATTACAGGCATGAGCCACCAGCACCAGCACTAGAGCTTTTATCCCCCGAGGTTGGGTGGTATTTGCATAAATTGAATTTCAAACTGGCAGTCAACCTCCAGTTCATGGCCTTTTACCTAATTAGGAGTTCAGCCTACAGCCATGAGACCCGTGATGTCAAGTCTGAAATTAGTTATTCCAAGTGCTGTCACAGAAAGGGCCCAAGTTTAGCCTTTAAATGTCACTGATAAAATCAGCTTCTTCAGAAAGCCCTTTTCTAGGGATTGTGGGTTTAGCTCAGTTGTAGAGGGCATGTCATGTTTGATATACATAAAGCTCTGGGTTGGATGCTTGGCACTGCAAAAATGAACAAAAAAAGCACTTTTCTATCAGGGAAAAAATGATCAAGGATAATGGCTATGCTTAGGGACTTTCTAGCTTTTCTTGGATCTGGTGAACCTGAGGTCTTAGACTCATAGTACACATTGACATGGGGACATTTAATCTAAATGAAGTGCTGACTCCTAATAATAAATACCAAAGTACTGACAGTGAGCAGAAAGCAAGAAAGGAGAAAAGAGACAGAATGGTATGGGGAGTAGGTCCACCCTGATCCTGAGCAAACTTTTCAGGAGGATGAAAGGCACTAAGTCGTTTTGGCATAGGAGGGGGATTCTTGGATTGTATGGCCTGGGTACACAAGTTTCAGCCTCAAGGCATTTCCACCAGATTTTTTCATCCTAGGAGAAAGCATTACTGAAACTCTCAGGAGGGGATAAAAGTTTTTATTCCCATATGTGATTTTTATTAGATGCTTTCATCAAGAGTGAAGTCCCATACACATTTTAGTCCACAGTTTTAGACCATGACAATCTTAGGAACTCTGCTCTAGGACTAACCTCATATAAAACTGAATGAGTCTGATAATTAAGACAACTCATCTTTACATCTGCCTACCTAAACCTAATACTCTTCTCTCAGGAAGTCATTCTTCTCCCTCCACTGAGCACACTGGCTAGTAAACAAAATGTAACTTTCTACTTCTAATTTTATACAATTAGTAAAATATGCTTCTTTCTGTTCTAGAGGGATGCTCAAGACAAGACTGGCTACCAATTTTAATGGAATCAGATGTTTATGCAATAAAACTTTATACACATTTGCAAATAAAACAACAAATACCACCTTACAACCTTTCTAGGAATTATAGAAAGTAGAGAGAATACCCATGTGGAAATTTTTCAGTTGGAACTAAAGATTAGTATTTGGGTCTCTTCACTTCAACCCTGCAATGGAAGGAGAAACAAGTCAGCATAACCAACAACTGAGCAATTCCCACCAGTCCCACAGAAGAAAAATAATGCTGTTTACCCATCAGCTTCCATCTTCTTCCTCTTCTCAATGATCTGTAAAATGAATAGTGCTAGTTTAAGCCCACCTGAGGTCCAAAGCTGACCTCACACTTCCTTGGTTTCTGCATCTGTGGGCCAGTGTTTGTCCTCCAGCTGAAACCCTTCCACCAGAAAGTCCACTTACTGCACTGATCTTCTTCCACTGCCGATCAAGCTCTGCTTTGTCATTGGTTTCTTTAAATCTCCTGGTTTTCCGTCCTTCAGACATCTTGATACCATACTGGAATGCAGCCCTGAAAATGTCCATTGAAGGAAGAAGGCATTAGAAGTTGCATAGCAGTAGCAAGGTTTTCAGAGGGTTCTGTGGGCAAAGTACTTCTCTGAAAATAGCTCAGCGAAACCATACACTCTAAGAAGTGGCTTCTAGTACCAACTCACTTGGGCAAAGCTTCCTTATTGTTCATATACTCGCTGTATTCCTCCTGGGTATCAAAGTCCCAGTGGCCTAAGGGGCCCTTCTTGTTACCCTGTGGAAAAACAGAAGAGATGTCAACAGACAAGGAATTTTAGCCCTAAGTAAACCCAGACTTTCCCATAATCTCAGTTCCTATTATTCAAAACTTCCACCCTAATAAATAATGCCAGAAGTGGAGCTGTAGCTCAAGTGGTAGAGTGCTAGCCTTGTGCAAAAAAAAAAAAAAACTCAGGGACAACATCAGGCCTTAAGTTCAAAACCCAGGTCCAGCATTAAAAAAAAAAAAATTACGGGGCTGGGAAGGTGGCTCAGTGGTAGAGAGCTTGCCTTGCATGCATGAGGCCCTGGGTTTGATTCCCCAGCACCACATAAGCAAACAGAAAAAAAGTCGGAAGTGGTGCTGTGGCTCAAGTAGTAGAGCATCAGCCTTGAGGTGAAGAGCTGAGGGACAGCGCCCAGAGTTCAGGCCCCACAACCGGACCACCCCCACCCCCCGCAAAAAATTTACAAACTTAAAAGATCACAAACCTAGGGCTGGGAAGGTGGCTCAGTGGTAGAGTGCTTGCCTTGTATGCATGAGGCCCTGGGTTCGATTCCTCAGCACCACATAAACAGAAAAAGCTGCAAGTGGTGCTGTGGCTCAAGTGGCTAGCCTTGAGCTGAAGAGCTGAGGGACAGCACCCAGGCCCAAAGGGCCCATGACAGGGGGGGACAGGGAGATCACAAACCTAAAAATTATCCAAGGAAGATTTAAACCAGGCTCAAAGATGTAACTATGGGCTGGCAATGTGGCTTAGTGGTAGAGTGCTTGCCTAGCATACATGAAGTCCTGGGTTCGATTCCTCAGTACCACATAAACAGAAAATGCCGGAAATGGCGCTGTGGCTCAAGTGGTAGAGTGCTAGCCTTGAGCAAAAGAAGCTCAGGGAC
>NW_012267266.1:2952693-2964683 GCF_000151885.1 Dipodomys ordii
AAAAAAAAAAAAAACAATTAATCTGTAATGATCTAAACTGTTAATGTTTTTATAGCTGCAGATGAAGGAAAATGAGGCCAGTAAATGAAACAATATTTGGGGAGTGGGGAAAAGGAAATATGTTAAAGGATAACTGCCCAAAGGATAACTAAGCTTCATACCTGGTCCATTTTGCTATAATCCACCTCCTCGTCACTATCCACAGCCATGTCATCCATCCTAAAGACAAGAAGCAGTTAAATAGATACCGTAGTCCCAGACTACTATATTTTATCCAAAAACCTATCCAGTTAAGAGGTTATTTTTCTAGGCAGGACCACACCCCTCTACCTCCTACTCAAAGCCAAATGGAAGAGTTCATCTAAAGGGCTGGGAATGTGGCTTAGTGGTACAGTGCTTGCCTAGCATGCATAAAGCCCTGGCTTCAATTCCTCAGTACCACATATACAGAAAAGCCATAAGTAGCGTTGTGGCTCAAGTTGTAGAGTGCTCATCTTGAGCAAAAGAAGCTCAGGGAAAGTACCTAGGCCCTGAGTTCAAGCCCCAGGATTGGCCAAAAAAAAGAGTTCATCTAAGCAAGAATACCCTGGGATCCCAGACCTCAAATTTTCACCTGATTCCCAGAACTTGTCTTCCAGTCATCTCACCCTCCCTTCCCTTTCAAGGTCTCACGTACGTGGCAGGATAGCACTCTGCATAACTGTTAGACATGCCAAAGAAATCACCCAGCTGCTTTTTGTCTTCTGGCTTCTTCAATATACGTTATGTTAAAGAAAATTATACTTATTGAAAAACTTCAAGGGCTAATGGCTTCAATATGAAAGTTCTCAGAAGCCAGTTCTAGATTTAATCAACAGGTCCTGTGGGGTGAAACACCATATGGCTTTATCCCTGCCAAAATTCAAGCACAGAAGAAAGCAGGGAGACAGGTAGAGTTGGAATAAATTAAGAACAGTTCTCTCAGACATAAAGGATATGACTCAGTGCCTTCCCAACTAGCAGACCCTGCAAACTTTTCATTGATAGCCTTGATCAAGTCTTTGGCAGACCCAGGTCCTAGAATAAAAGAGAAATTTGCTTAGACTTTGAACAAGTTCTCTCAATATCTACCCACAACCTACATCCACCTCCCTTAAACTATTTTAAGCCAAGCACCAGTGGCTCATGCCTGTAATCCTAAATACTTATGAGGCTGAGATCTGAGGATCACAGTTCAAAGCCAGCCCAGGCTGAAAAGTCTTGTGAGACTCATTCTTATCTCCAATTAAACACCAAAGCCAGGAGTGAGTAGAGCCATGGCTCAAGTGGCAGAGCACCAGCCTTAAGCAATGAAGCTCAGGGGCAGTATCCAGACCTTAAGTTCAAGCCCCAGGGCGCGCGCGCGTGCGCACACACACGCACACGCACGCGCGCGCGCACACACGCACACACACACACACACACACACTATATTTTGTTCAGACAAGGTCTTGTTGTCCTGGCTAACCTCAAAATTAGGATCATACCTCATTTTCCAGGGTGCTGGGATTATTGTAGTATATCACTTTTGGCTTATTAAAACATGTTTTTAAGGCAATAGCAACTTTTTAAAAAAATAGGGGACACTTCACGAATTTGCATGTCATCTTTGCGCAGAGACCATGCTAATCTTCTCAGTATTGTTCAAATTTTAGTATATGTGCTGCTGAGGTGAGCACTAATAACAACTTTTGATCTAACAAAAAAAAAATTTTTTTAAGGTCCAAAACCAGGACTCTGGGGCTGGGAAGGTGGCTCAGTGGTAGAGCACTTGCCTTGCATGCATGAGGCCCTGGGTTCGATTCCTCAGCACCACATAAGCAAAAAGAAAAAAGCTGGAAGTGGTGCTGTGGCTCAAATGGTAGAGCACTAGCCTTGAGCTGAAGAGCTGAGGGACAGAGCCCAGGCCCAGAGTTCAGGCCCCACGACCGTACCCACTACCATACCTACTACTTTTGCTCACTGGCTAGCACTCTACTAACTGGGCCACACTTCCAACCCTATCTAACAAAATTTTAACCAAACTTCATCTTTTAATGAATCACTCCAGTTGGGATGACAATAGATTACCCAGAATCACTACACCCTCAACTACGGCCAGACCTCAAAACTTCAGGACTAGAGGGCTTTTTCCTTTTGGTCAAGGGGCTTAAACTCAGGGACTGGGTGCTATCCCTGAGCTCTTTGACTCAAGCCTAGTGCTCTGCCACTTTGAGCCACAGCTGACTTCCAGTTTTCTGAGAGTTAATTGAATATAAGAATCTCATGGACTTTCCAGCTCAAGTTGACTTTGAACTATGATCCTCAGATCTCAGCCTCCTGAGTAGCTAGGATTACAGATATGAGCCACCAGCACCCAGCTGGGAGACTTTTATCAAAGAATAAATATTCCCTGCTATTGTTCAGGATAACAGATTCACGCTGACTATTCCATAAAGCAAAACATGGTTCTTATGAAATCCTAGAACCAGGAAATTTCCCCATCCCACCTTCACCAGTTGTAAGCACAAGATCATAATTAGCCTAAACATTGCTAGAGCCATACAAGGTGCTATGAATACAACCTACCTTTGTCAACATCCATGGGCTGCAAATAAAACAAAAAACAAGGTGAATGTCACTATATAAGATTCTACTCATCCCTCCCACAAGCCTGAATGGATTTCCAAGCCCACCTTGTCCTCATTTCCAGGATCAGTACTATCCTAGATTATTGCTCTTGATCTGATTGTTTCTGTGGAGACACAAGGCTCCTATAGACTAGGAGAGTCTCATACTTGGCTGTGCAGGCAAAGAAGATAAGCTCCACCATTTCGTCTCACCTCAGGAGCTCACATCTCACCTCATCATCCACTTTTGGCTTCTCAAAATAGCTGTGCCTCTTCTTTTCTTCCTCTCTTTCTCGGTCCCGCTCTCGCTCCCTCTCTCGATCTCGTTCTCTCTCCCGCTCCCGGTCCCGGTCTCTGTCTCGTTCCCGATCACGCTCCCGTTCTCGGTATCTCTCTCGCTCCTTGTCCCGAGGTGTCTTGGTTGTAGAGGGAACATAGTCCCCAATGTCCTCAAAAATGCTGAGAAAAACAGGTATTACTAGCTGCCAATTTTACACATACTTCTACTTATCTTGACCATTTCTACAAATTTTCAACACCAAGACCTTTCCAAAATGCCAAAGACAAGAGTGTATTTCCCTAGACTAGTATACATACTTCATGTCAGCCTCAGGAGGCTTCTTCTCTTCCATCTTCCCTACAATAGAAAGAGAGAAGTCAGGAATCATCTCTTGAGGTGACTCCAACTCAGACTTATCATCCTCTCCAGTTCTCAATGACCTATTAGATAGCTTGTTTGAATTATAAAACAAAGTTACCCACCCTCTCTCCTGTTTCAAATCTAACCACTGCTTTTTTTTAAGTAAGCCAAACAAACAGAATCTAGGTATAAGCATTTGTAAATGATCCACTGCTGTTTTTCTCTGCTCTTTTGGAATCTACCAATTTCTACAGAAGCTTCGGAAGACCATGGTTCTATCTCCAAAATGTGGGTAATATTTCTCTCCCTAACCCTTCACATACCTTTATCCTTCTTCTTGAGCTTCTTGTTGCGGGTACCCAGCCTCAGGTATGAAAGGATCTGAGTGAGTTTGCTGATGACAATGTCATTTGTTGTTAGTGTGGTCTGGGCCTGAAAAACCCCAAAGAGAAAGAAGGTTTTCCGACTGACCAGAAATCCCTTCATTTAGTCATTTACACAATTCAACATTGAGAAGGAAGACAGGGAAAAGAGGTACAATAGAAGGAAATTCAAGACAGATGAAGAAGCATGCAAAGAGGCCCTGGGTCAAGAGTGAATCTGGAACTAACAAGAAAGCCAGGGCAACTGGGCATTGGTGGCTCATGCCTATAATCTTAGCTACTCGGGAGGCTATAATTCTAAGGATTGCATTCAACACCAGCCGAGGGAGGAAAGTCCATGAGACTCTTACCTCCAATTAACCACCAGAAAACTTGAACAGGAGCTGTGGCTCAAAATGGTAGAGCACTAGCATTGAGGAGAAAAGCTCAGAGACAGTCCCCAGGCCCTGAGTTCAAACCCCATAACAGAAAGATAGAAGGGAAGAAGGGAGAGAGGAAAAGTGGCAGGCAGGCCAGGGAAGCTGAGAGACTAGAAGGGAGGCATAGTGAAAGAATCTAAAATGGCCAGATATTACAGGAGCTCAGAAGCTCATGGAAGGGATTTTGCTCTTTATCCTAAAAACAAAAAACCTCACAACACTTCTAAAGAGTGGTGACAGAGGTATTTTCATTTAAAAAAGATCTCCCCTGGACATGTGTAAAAACCATAATGGAAGCTGAAATGGAGAGACTATAGGGTGATGGGTGACAAAGAATACAGGTTTTTTTGGAGGGATGAGGAACATATTCTAACATTGATTGTGGTTGTGACTACAAACTCAACAAATGTATTAAAAACCACTGAGTCAACTTTCAGAAGATGAATTATATAGCATGCAAATTATATATCAATAAAAACAAGATAACAATATACTAGAATGGAAATCAGAGCAGGAATAGGAAAGATAATCAGGGTCCTTATTCAATAGTTGTAGCAAGAGATTGGGGCATAGACTAGAATGTTATTAGTAGAGATGAAGAAAAGTGAATTGGATTCAATTGAAACTTAGGAGGTAAAAACTGAACAGAACTTGATGATATGGTAACTAAGGGGTAGGGCAGAGACAGATTCCAAGTATAAGCGCCCTCAAAACTGTTACTCACCTCCATGGTTGGGCAATCAGCCTTGCTACGGATAAGTGTGGTGGGAATATCTGTGTCAGCATACTCATCGTCCAGGTCCACCACATAGGCCATGCGGCCTGGCAAGAACAGCTCATTCCGCTCATAGGCTTTGCTCTTAAAAAGCATACGATAAACATTGCGGCCTACACAAAGGGGAAAAGCGACAGCCAATGGGAACCTTCTATAACAGCAACCATTTATTAACTGCTCACTTGTGCCACACATCAGGCCAAATACTATTCATACTTTGCTTTAGTGAGTCTTTACAATAACCTTGTGAGATAAGCATTATTACTTTTTGCTGAGAAGAACACTAAGACTGAAAATTAAGTGATTTATCTAGTCATATAGCTATGAGCAGAGAGAAGAATAGGACCCAGGCAGTCTAACTCCAAAGCCTGGGTTCCCATTCATTCTTCTATAATGCCTTTTCAAGGACACTATAGCCACATTATATTAGGCCCTGTGAGGAAGGATGAGGTTTAATGTAATACTAATGGATAATGGAAAAAACAACTACATTATAGGCTCAATATCAGAGACATTTTGTATATTTTATTTCTCTTTATCTCTAAATAATCCCGAGGTAAACATTAAGCCAGTTCTTACATATGAACAACAGTAAACAAAGTCAGCTAAAATCATATACTTATAGTGATTTTATAATAAGAATTCAAACCCCAGTCTGAGATGCTATACTATGAATTCTCAATCCCTTCCTCCCTCCCTAAGCCTTAATTCTTAAATACCTACTAGTCTAAAGAGATATAAATAGTGTAAACTATGTACATGTCTGAGTTCTATTATACTTTCTGGAAACTAGTTGGTTTGAGGGTCAAAAACAAGAGGAAGCTGGGCGCCAGTGGCTCACACCTGTAATCCTAGCGACTCAGGAGGCTGAGATCTGAGGATCACGGTTCAAAGCCAGCCCAGGCAAGAAAGTCGGTGAGACTCTTATTTCCAATAAACCACTAGAAAACCGAAAGTGGTGCTGTGGCTCAAGCGGTAGAGAGCTCGCCTTGAGCTGAAAAGTGCAGGGACAGTGCCCAAGCCCAGATGACTGACCAAAAAAAAAAAAGGGGAGGTTAATGGTGTGTATATTTAAAATAAATAAATAAATAAATAAAACAAGAGGAAAAGAAGCTGAGAGAAAGAAGAAGCATCTCCTGTTAACACCATTAAATTCTCACCAAGAATGCATCACTAGTAGAGAAACTCTGTACTCACCAAGGCGTGTTTTAAATTCAATTTTGTTCTCAGGATCCTCATCTTTCCTAAAAAGACCAAAAAGATTTGTTGTTATTGTTAAATAGGTTCCTATTTTAGGCCCCATCTGTCTAAATTCTCAAGCCTTCGCTATTAACTTACTTGGTTTCCTTTTGAGGTTTCTCCATCAACTCCTCTTCCTCTTTCTCTTTGCTGGCAATCTCAGCTCGTACCTAACAGGAAAGCAGTAGAGTTCCAACATCCATTCATTTTATATACATTAACTGAACATCACTGTACCACAATGTCCACACTCTGATGGACTTTATAGAAGGAGACAACAAATTATTATTATTATTTTTTGTCAGTCGTGGGGCTTGAACTCTGGGCCTGGGCGCTGTCCCTCAGCTCTTCAGCTCAAGGCTAGCGCTCTACCACTTGAGCCACAGTGCCACTTCTGGTTTTCTGGTGGTTTATTGGAGATAGGACTCTCACGGTCTCTCCTGCCCGGGCTGGCTTTGAACCTCGATCCTCAGATCTCAGCCTCCTGAGTAGCTAGGATTACAGGCGTGAGCCACCAGCACCCGGCTGGAGACAACAAATTAAACAATTACTTTCAACAGAATGTCATAATTGTTTTAGTAAGTGAAAAAGAAGGGCTACACAAGGATACAGGAAAAGGAAGTAAGGAATAGGGGGCTTAACCATACCTGATCAGGAAAGGCTTCCCCAAAGGAAATAAAATTTAGGTGATACTTGAAGGATGAGCAGCTAGTGCTACAGAAAAGCTATTTCTTCTAGACTAGATAATTAGGATTATGGGGAATCCCAATAAAAGCCCTCAGAATTCTAGTATTACTACACACCTGCTCACCAGAACACACCTTTTTTTTTTGGTCAGTCATGGGGCCTGAACTCTGGGCTTGGGCATTGTCCCTCAGCTCTTCAGCTCAAGGCTAGCACTCTACCACTTAAGCCACAGTACCACTTCTGGCTTTTTCTGCTTATGTGGTGCTGAGGAATCGAACATTATGCACCATGCATACAAGGCAAACACTCTACCATTGAGTCACCTTCCCAGCCCCCAGAATTCACCTTTTGAAGAAGAGCAAAATCCAAGCCTTTCACCAAGTGGGTATGTTCCATGTCACCACCCAAAAATTTGGACTCCTGGATCAACTGTCTTCTCTTCTCTGCAGCTGATTTGTCCCTGTATAACGAAAAAAGCGACACTAGTAAAGTATTTTGTAAGTGGCAAGTATCTCTTGAGATGACTTAGAATAGGCTCCAAAGAAGGATAAATAGAAAGAAGGGTTCATATTACGATGAGACTCTGAGATGCTAAGAGAACCATGCAGTGTTCCCCTTGGTACTCACGCCTCTGCTGTGGGACCCACAGCCCTATAGTTGGCTGTGGTGCTAATCAGCTCGGTTTCCTCATAATCTTTGTTTACACCATCTCTTCGTTCCTTGGCACGGTCCCGGTACTTCTCTGCTAGTTCTCTCTCTCTCTCAATTTCTTGTTGGCGTAGCTTAGCATAATAACTAACAAGAAAAATCAATTATGTAAGGCTCACCAGCAACAATCTCAGAGTAGCTGCTGCTCCTGCCAGCTTCCTTATAATTCCATCCAGCTATACATATTCTAATACAAATGCAGATCACCTGCGGGTAGCCCTCAAAACCAGAAATAGGTTTTTCCTTGTCACAGATGTACTTTTTTAATGCTTCCTTGGGACACTCCATCTGTATCTATACAGCTGTTTAATGCCTCCTAACACTACAGATTCCATAGACATTCACACACACAAAAAAATTCTTGGGCTGGGAAGGTGGCTCAGTGGTAGAGTACTTAGCTTGCATGCATGAGGTCCTAGGTTCAGGGGCTGGGAAGGTGGCTCAGTGGTAGAGCGCTTGCCTTGCATGCATGAGGCCCTGGGTTCGATTCCTCAGCACCACATAAGCAAAAAGAAAAAAGCCAGAAGTGGCGCTGTGGCTCAAGTGGTAGAGTGCTAACCTTGAGCTGAAGAGCTGAGGGACAGCGCCCAGGCCCAGAGTTCAGGCCCCACAACTGGACCCAAAAAAAACAAAAAAAGAGGTCCTAGGTTCAATTCCCCAGCACCACATAAGCAAAAAGAAAAAAAGCCGGAAGTGGCTCTGTGGCTCAAGTGGTAGAGCGCTAGCCTTGAGCTGAAGAGCTGAGGGACAGCACCCAGGCCGAGTTAAGGCCCATGACCAACAACAACAACAAAAAAATCCGTTTTAATTTTTTTTTTTTTTGCCAGTCCTCGACTTGAACTCAGGGCCTGGGCACTGTCCCTGAGCTTTTTTGCTCAAGGCTAGCACTTTCCCATTGAGCCACAGCGCCACTTGCAGCATTTTCTGTTTATATGATGCTGAGGAATCAAACATGGGGCTTCATGCATACTAATCAAGCACTCTACCACTGAGCCACATTCCTAGCCCTGAGTTTTTTTGGGCTTTTTTTTGTTATTGTTTTTTGGTCGGTTGTGGGGCTTGAACTCTGGGCCTGGGCTCTATCCCTCAGCTCTTCATCTCAAGGTGAGGGCTCTACCACTTGAGCCACAGTGCCACTTCTGGTTTTTTGAGTTGTTTTATTGGAGATAAGAGTCTCACAGACTTTTCCTGCCTAGGTTGGCTTTGAACCGCAATCCTCAGATCTCAGTTTCCTGAGAGCTAGGATTACAGGCTTGAGCCACCAGCGCCCAGCCCAGCCCTGAGTTTTTATCTTTTAAATTTCAGCTGAAAAATGATTTGTTCTTTTTTCTCCATAACTTAGAAAATAGGAAGGCAAAGAAGTAGATCCAGAAAAATTACATAATGATGATGGTAACTACAATTTGGTGGTGGTTACTATATACCAGGTACTGGTGCTAAATGTTTATATGTATTAACATAGTTAAAAGTTTTAAGAGCCTAAATAAAGTTTTGTTTGTTTTTTTCCGGTCGTGGGACTTGAACTCTGGGCCTGGGCGCTGTGCCTCAGCTCTCCAGCTCAGGGCTAGCACTTTACTACTTGAGCCACAGAGCCACTTCTGGTTTTATGGAAAAAAGAGTTTCATGGACTTTCCTGCCTGGGCTGGCTTTGAACCTGGATCCTCAGATCTCAGCCTCCTGAGTAGCTAGGATTACAGGCATGAGCCACCAGCACCCAACAAAAAAAAAAATTTTTTTTTAAATTATCTGTATCTTATCCATGGATTCCAAAGGTTCAACAAAATAGATTTATCTAGCTAGAGACTGGTAACAAAATATAGGCAGGCTGAATCCCAAGGCCAACACTAGCATTTTATTACTCCACTCTACAAAGAAAGAAAACCTCAAAACAACAAAGGAAAACTTCAAACTATTTCTTTCCCCACCATCCCTTCACCTTTTCTTTTTTCTCCTTCGTGCAGCTGGATCTTCATCCTCATTGTACTCTCTTGGCATCCTAGAAGATACAAGAAATTCACCGATAGTAAAATATTGCCTCAGCCCTGGGAACCCCAAAAAGCCTTGAAGACTGACGAAAGAAAAGCCTAGGGCAGGGAAGGTGGCTCAGTGGTAGAGCGCTTGCCTTGCATGCGTGAGACCCTGGGTTCGATTCCTCAGCACCACATAAGCAGAAACATCCAGAAGTGGTGCTGTAGCTCAAGTGGTAGAGTGCTAGACTTGAGCTGAAGAGCTGAGGGGCAGTGCCTAGGCCCAGAGTTCAGGCCCTACAACCAACCAACCAAAAAGAAAAAAGAAAAGCCTAGAACTAGCCAAAACAACAGTTTCAATCAGGCAGAAATACAAGTCAGTATTTGTAGGTAAGTAGTCCTCACACTTCAAAGAGCATCCTAAACCAGCCACTGGTGGCTCACACCTGTAATCCAAGCTACTTAGGAAGCTGAGAATAGGAAGACTACAGTTTGAGCCCAGGAAGAAAAGTTCTTCTCAACCTATATTTGGGTGCAGTGGCATGTACTTGTCATTCTAAACATCATGGAAGACTGAGATTAGGATGATTGTAGTGCCAGGCCATTGGGGATGAAAATCTGAGAGACTGCCTCAATGAAAGGGAAGGTGGATGCAGTGACCTGTGCTCAGGAGGAAAGGAAGCAACACTATAATCCAAACCAAAACTGTGAAAAACACGATTATAGACACTGTTCAGAGGTATGACACACCAGCTTAGCAAGTATAAGCCCCTCAGTTCAAACCTAGTACCATATTCCACCCCCTCTGAGGAGTATCATAAACATGTAAGGACCTACACTGACATTATGTATCTCCAAGTATTTGTCCCAGAGTGTGTAGGGCTACAACAAGTTGACATAGCTGTTGAGTGCAGCACCAGTGACTACTATTAAAGTAGTCCCTAGAAACAAACCCTGAGAAACAGAACCCATGGCATCCCAGTCATCATTGGAGCTTCAATATTTATAGGGGAAAAAAATCAAACAACAGGCTTCAAAAAATAAGTAATTAATTAAAATAAACTAGTCTTGGGCTAGAGGCATGACACAAGTATAGAGAACAAAGCCCTGAGTTTAAACCCCAATACTGCCACAAAGAGAATGGGATAAGAAGGAATAAAGAAATAAGGGAGAAAGATGAGATCACCTCAAGACTTACTCATGGTGACGTGACTTAGAAGGTGGTGCAGAGGTAGGTGCAGCCCTTGGGGTCATGAGAAGTTTCCTGAAATCTTCATTGGTGAGTTTTGACCTAGAAGAAATACCAAAGATTTTAAAAACTAACATCCAATAGGAAATGAAATTTTAATAGAAACCAGGAAAATATAAGTCCTTTAACACATTAGTGTTTACTAAAAAAGTTTAATAAATCAAATATGCATAAGAATTTTGGAAGTGGCCGGGCGCTGGTGGCTCATGCCTGTAATCCTAGCTACTCAGGAGGCTGAGATCTGAGGATCGCGGTTCAAAGCCAGCCCCGGCAGGAGAGACCGTGAGAGTCCTATCTCCAATAAACCACCAGAAAACCGGAAGTGGCACTGTAGGTCAAGTGGTAGAGCGCTAGCCTTGAGCTGAAGAGCTGAGGGTCAGCGCCCAGGCCCAGAGTTCAAGCCCCACGACCGACCAAAAAAAAAAAGAATTTTGGAAGTGGATTCTCTAGTATACTGCTAAAGGGAATGTGAACCAATTTGGAAAGCAATCTGACAGTATTTATTAAAACTAAAGTGGATGTACCGTATGAATCAGCAATTCCATTTATCTCAATTTAACCTTGCCAATTACTTTCATATATATATACAAGAAGTTTAAGCCGGGCACTGGTGGCTCACCCCTGTAATCCTAGCTACATAGGAGGCTAAGATCTGAGGATCATGGTTCAAAGCCAGCCCGGGCAAGAAAGTCGACTCTTATCTCCAATAAACTAGAAAACCAGAAGTGGTGCTATGGTTCAAGCAGTAGTGCACTCGCCTTGAGCTGAAGGGCGCAGGGACAGAGCCGAAGCCCAGAGTTCAAGACCCAAAACCAACCAAAAAAAAAAAGAAGTTTATAAAGCAGGTTCAACAATAGACTGAAAAATAAGAAAGATGGAAACAATATAAATATCTGTTAAGAGAATAACAATTCACTATGACAGTATTTCTCATTTGTAGGAAAGACAGCACTTATGGTATAAGAAGCAATTTTAAATAGCACCCTGACAGGGACTCCCTTCATAACTAAACTATAGCAGGACTCCTTTGAGAATCTACTAACTAGAGCTCTTCTTTGTCCTGCTGACTCTAGTCTCAAAAGGTAATCCTGCTATCTCAAACTAAAACACTTCTGCTATTAATTCAACTATTTCTGCTTTGCTTTAAAATCAGTATTGCTTTAAAACCAGTGTTCCTCCTAGTTCTAAAATTCAGCTTTGATGGGCTGGGAAGGTGGCTCAGTGGTAGAGCGCTTGCCTTGCATGCATGAGGCCCTGGGTTCGATTCCTCAGCACCACATAAGCAAAAAGAAAAAA
>NW_012267266.1:2965653-2991144 GCF_000151885.1 Dipodomys ordii
TAGCCTTGAGCTGAAGAGCTGAGGGACAGTGCCCAGGCCCAGAGTTTAGGCCCCACAACTGGACCCAAAAAAAAAAAAAAAAAACTAAAAAAAACTAGGCCTTTTCCTACCAGAATTTCTCCTTATGTAGTACGTCCAACCCACTTTAAGGTTCCCAGAGATAAAGGTCAGGAAGTAAAATATTTTACCATCTATGCTGACAAGAGGATTCTTTCATCAGCACTACCATTCCTACTTATTCATTGTTCAGTTCATTTCCTTGGTCCTGGAACAAAATACTCACTGGTGGAAAGAATGAGGATCATCCACATCATGGCCGTCTGGAGCCAAAGGGTTGGAGAACGGTTCACCTAACAAAAAAGAATTAACATTAGGGCTGGGATGTGGCTTAGTGGTAGAGTGTTTACCTAGCATGCATGAAGCCCTGGGTTCAGTACCAGAAACAGAAACAGCTGGAAGTGGTGCTGTGGTTCAAGTGGTAAGAGTGCTAGCAAAAGAAGCTCAGGGACAATGCCCCAGGATTGGGGGGGGGGGGGAGAAGAATTAACATTAATCCAGCTCTTTTTTTTTTCCCCAGTCCTAATCCAGCTCTTATGTGTCAGTCCTGTACAAAATCTGGAATTATAGCAGTAAACAACACAGAAGGAAACAATAAGAACAACAGTGATCAAGAAGGTTGTAAGTGCTAAAACGGGAAAACTGAGCTATGGGAGCACAAAGAGGTTCCTCAACCTCAGGTGGAGGATCAGCACTTTCCTAAAAAGCATATCTGAAATGCTACATCAAGAGTTCAAGGCCGGGCACCAGTTGCCCATGCCTGTAATCCTAGCTACCTAGGCTGAGATCTGAGGATCGCAGTTCAAAGCCAGCCTGGGCAGGAAAAGTCCGTGAAACTCTATTTCCAATAAACCACCACAAAACCAGACATGGCGCTGTGGCACAATTGGTAGAGCGCTAGCCTTGAGCTGAAGAGTTGAGGGACAGCGCCCAGGCACAGAGTTTAAGCCTCATGACCGACCCAAAAAAAAAAAAAGAGTTCAAGGGCTGGTTAATGTAGCTTAATGGTAGGTGCTTGACTAGCATGCATGACGCTTGGGTTTGATTTCCCAGTTCCACATAAACAGAAAAAGTCCGAAGTGGTGCTGTGGCTCAAGTGAGAATCGTAGCTTTGAACAAAAGAAGCTCAGGGACAGTGCCCAGTTCCTGAGTTCAAGCCCCAGGACTGGCAAAAATCAATAAGAGTTCAAGCCTTAGGCCTGTCTATAATCCCAACTACTACGGGGGGGGGGGGGCGGGGGACGGCGGAGGGAAGTGGGTGGTGAGGCAGGAGAATTAAGTGTACAAGGCCGACCAGGGCAACACAGGAAGACACCCTCCTCCCACGTTTCCAAAAACAACACCGCTGTGGCGGAGGAAGGGGCACAATTCACTATTTAGATAAAGGAAAGGTGAGAGTGGGCTTTTAAAAAGCGTCCGTTGTCACGTTAATTAGCAAGAAGGAAGCTCGGAAAGACCTGGCGTGGTGGACCACGCCCGTAATTCCAGCTAATAAAGAAGCAAACCTAAGAGAGTGAGAGTTCCAGACCAACCAGGGCAAAGCTGGTGGGTCTGAACCGCAGAAACGAACAAAAAACCAAAGCAAAACTCAGTGTGAAGCAGCCTGGCCTCTCCGAAGGCCCAAGGGCTTCCTAGGGCTCCAAGCGCCACACAACACCGGCTTAAACGCTGCCAAATTAAATTAAGTGTCCCCAGTTCTGCGATACAGCAAGAAAGAGCTGTTGACTCGAGTGTCTTACTGTCCCGCTCCGGCATTTTGTCCGCAGTTTTTCCACAGAAGCAAGCGCCAAATCTCCGGCAATAAACCAACGGCGTCAAGCTTTTCCCACAATCCACCACGGAACGCTCAGTACTTCCGGCTTCCTCCCCGTCGTTTGGGTCGCGGAGATTGAACTGAGACGTCACTGATATCTACCATACCTTCATGTCATTGGCTAATATTTATCCCGCCCACTGGCATCATCCAATCAGTGGAAGAGGCTGAAGGTTCCGTTATTGGTCTGACTGTGAAGGCCTGGAATTGGGCTTTCCGTACTAGCAAAGATGGCGGCGGCCGCAGCTAGTCGGGCGGCCGGAGCGAAGCAAGTCCTTCGTGAGATTCGCATCCACTTGTGCCAGCGCTCGCCGGGCAGCCAAGGGGTCAGGTGAGGCGTGGCGTGGTGAGGCGGGAGGGCTTCGGGACGTCGGGGTCATGACCTCGGCCTCCCCAGTGTTTGGGGACGCTCTGCCCTAGGACGCGCCGCCTTGTCTCCGACCCCGCAGGGATTTCATCGAGAAACGCTATGTGGATCTGAAGAAAGCGCACCCCGACCTGCCCATTCTAATCCGCGAGTGCTCCGACGTGCAGCCCAAGCTCTGGGCGCGCTATGGTGAGTGCTGGGACCCCGGCTGGAAGCTCGAGAGAGGGCCCTCGCCAAGGTCACGCAAAAAATGTGGGAAGAAAGTAAAACCAAAACCTCAGCCTTGCTGTTGCTAACGATGAAGTGCACATTCACAGCGCTCTATGATGCCTTTGGGTAACACACATTTGAGTCTTGCAGGCTCGTAGCGTAGGGATTTCTGTAGATCAGAATAGTCTTCAAAGCCTGTAATCCTAACTACTAAGGAGGCTGAGATCTGAGACTTATCTCCAGTTAATCACCAAAGGACCCAAGTGTAATTGTGGCTCAAGGGGTAGAGCGCCAGCCTTTAGCTAAAAAAGGAACAGCACCAGGCCCTAAGTTCATACTCCAGTACCGGCATGCATACGGGTACACAAACAAACAGTAGGCTTCAAGTAGAAAACATACTAGTCCATTACCATCAATGAATGCCCTACCAAAGTAGATGTGGCAGTGTGGTGTTTTCCTGCCTAAATCATACCTAATCCTCAATTATGCAGGTGGAAAGATTAGAAAAGACAACTTTATAAAATATACCTAAAATTATGCAGTTAGCGTTTAACAGCATTATGCCTTTTACATTTTACCTCCTTTTCCTGGAGTGGATCTCCCAATCTTCCATGGCTGACTGGCTCTTATTCACTAAGGTTGTAATTCTGTCTAACCTTATAAATTCAAGCATTCTGCCAGATGCCTGTGGCTTGCAGCCTGTTATCCTAGTTACTGAGGAGGCTGAGATCTGAGGATTGAGATTCAAAGCCAGCTTGGGCAGGAAAATCCATGAGACTCCTCTCCAGTTAACCACCAGACAACTGTAAGTGGTACTGTGGCTCAAAGTGGTAGAGTGCAAGAAAGCAAGAGAGAAAGAAAGCTCTGAGAACTCATCCAGGCTGAGTTCAAGCCCCATGAGAGAACAAAAACAAAAAAAAACCACAGGTATTCTCTGACTAGTCATTCAGCATTGCCCTGGCCTTATCATATTATTTTTTGTAGTTTATACGAGATAAGCAACTTTCCTGATCTCAGCCTTCTAAATAGCTTACAGGTGCAAGCCACCATGAATAGTGTGACATTTCTTTTTCTTGCCTGGACCTAGGGCATAGGCACAGGCCAAAGGCACTGTCCCTGAGCTTTTGTGCTGAAGGCTAGTGCCCTACCTCTTTGTGCCACAGTATTTAATTAGAGATGAATTTCACAGACTTTCCTGCTTTAGGCTGGCTTATAACCTGGATCCTCCCATTGCAGCTTCTTTTTTTTTTAATTTTTAAATTTTTATTGCAAAGGTGAGACACAGAGGCATTACAGTTACAAAAGTCAGGTAAAGAGTACATATCTTTTTTTTTTTTGGGGGGGGGGGTTCGGTCCGGGGTTCTGAACTCTGGGCCTGGGTGCTGTCCCTCAGCTCTTCAGCCCAAGGCTAGCACTCTACCACTTGAGCCACAGTGCCACTTCCGGCTTTTTTCTTATGTGGTGCTAAGGAATTGAACCCAGGGCCTCGAGCATGCAAGGCAAGTGCTCTACCACTGAGCCACCTTCCCAGCCCAAGAGTACATTTCTTTTTTGGTGGTGGTGGTGGTCGTCGTCGTGGGGCTTGAACTCTGGCCTGGGCTCTGTCCCTCAGCTCTTCAGCTCAAGGCTAGCGCTCTACCACTTGAGCCACAGTGCCACTTCTGGCTTTTTTTCTTTTTGTTTATGTGGTGCTGGGGAATCGAACCCAGGGCCTCATGCATTCAAGGCAAGCACTCTACCACTGAGCCACCTTCCCAGCCCCCATTGCAGATTCTTGAATAGCTAGGGTTACAGATGTAAATGCTGCACTATGAATGGTGTGATTTTATTTTTTTATTTATTTATTTTTTTGTCAGTTGTGGGGCTTGAACTCTCAGCCTGGGCGTTATCCCTCAACTCTTCAGCTCAAGGCTAGAGCTCCACCACTTGAGCCACAGCACCACTTCTGTTTTTCTTTTCTGATGGTTTATTGGAGATAAGAGTCTCACAGAATTTTCCTGCCTGGGCTGGCTTTGAACCAGGATCCTCAGAGCTCAGCCTCCTAAGTAGCTAGGATTATAGGTGTGAACTGCCAGTGCCCAGCTTTGAATGGTGTGATTTTAATCCTGGTTTTTAATTATACCCTGCCCTAGGAATGTCTGGGGGTGGAGAAGAAAGAATCACATCTAAGGCAATTGGTTCTAACAATGTACATCTTTATATGTCATATACAACTGTTTTTTGTTTTGTTCTTTTGTCTTGGGTACTGTTTCTGAGCTCTTTGGTTCATGGCTGCTGCTCTACCACTTGAGCCATAGCCCATTTCCAGCTTTTTGGTGGTTAATTGGAGATAAGAGTCTTATGGATTTTCCTGCCCAGGCTGGCTTCAAACCACTCTTCTCAGATCTCACCTTCTGAGTAACTAGAATTACAGGCATGAGCCACCAGCACCAGGCAAACAATAACTGTTTGAAGAAAATGAAAAGGATTTTTTAAAGCCCATTGACTAGAAGAGATGGATACAATTAACCTCAACATACTGTGCCACACATTATGTTAGATGGACTTTTTTCTTTTTTTTTGACTGGTCGTGGGGCTTGAACTCTGAGCCTGGGCACTGACCCTCCCTCAGCTCTTCAGCTCAAGGCGAGCGCACTACTACTTGAGCCACAGCACCACCTCCAGTTTTCTGTGGTTAACTAGAGATGAGTCTCATGGACTCTGCTTCCCGAACTGGTTTTGAAATGCGATCCCCAGATCTCAGCCTCCTAAGTAGTTAGGATTACAGGCATAAGCCACCAGCACCCAGCATTAGATGTACTAATTTTTTTTGGGGGGGGGTCCAGTCGTGGGGCCTGAACTCTGGGCCTGGGCGCTGTCCTCCCTCAGCTCTTCAGCTCAAGACTAGCGCTCTACCACTTGAGCTACAGTGCCACGTCTGGCTTTTTTTCTTTTTGCTTATGTAGTGCTGAGGAATCGAACTCAGGGCCTCAGGCATGCAAGGCAAGCCCTCTACCACTGAGCCACCTTCCCAGCCCCAGATGTACTAATTTTTTTTTGTTGTTGTTGGTCGTGGGGCCTGAACTCTGGGCCTGGGTGCTGTCCCTTGCTCTTCAGCTCAAGGCGAGCACTCTACCACTAGAGCCATAGCGCCACTACCAGCTTTTTCTACTAATATGGTGCTGAGGAATCGAACCCAGGGCCTCATGCATGCAAGGCAAGCGCTCTACCACTGAGCCACCTTCCCAGCCCTAGATGTACTAATTTTTAAACACACAGCAACCAATGTTAGCCAGACTGTCTAGGGATTGCTCATAGTGGTTAATAATAAATGTCTTAAGATCTCCTTGAGGGCTGGGAAGGTGGCTCAGTGGTAGAGTGCTTGCCTTGCATGCATGAGGCCCTGGGTTCAATTCCTCAGCACCACATAAGCAGAAAAAGCCGGAAGTGGCGCTGTGGCTTAAGTGGTAGTGCACTCACATTGAGCTGAAGAACAGAGGGACAGCACCCGGAGTTCAGGCCCCATGACTGACCAAGAAAAAAAATGATCTTGCAACTTTCTAATTGTAGGCATCCAGAATCAACTAAAATGAGACCCCTGGATTAATTCTAAGTATAACATTTACCTTTACGATTTTAACAAGACTCTGAAGTAGGAACAAATTATAGAAGTATAATTTCATTAGCCCTACTGTTCAGAGTACATAGCCACTGTTCTCTTTCTTCCTCAGCATTTGGCCAAGAGAAGAATGTCTCTCTGAATAATTTCAATGTTGATCAGGTAACCAAAGCCCTGGAGAATGTACTAAGTGTCAAAGCCTGAAGTCTCGCCACTGTGAATTATGAGCAAGAGTATCTGGGCTCTGCTGGATTAAGAACAATGTGGTAAAATGTGTTCTCTTACTCCTTATAAAGCTTACGCTGTAAGTGCTGCCTTCAGGATGTTCTTGTCCTTATTTTACCCTCTGCCTGTTACTGTGCAATGACCACTGAAACAAAGCAGTTTAATATAAAAATAAAACTTTATTTCTTCTTAAAAACCACCACCTGCTATCATTGTGGTACATGTCAGTTACTAGTCAAGAAGCTAAAGAAAATAAAGTAGAATCGAGTCCACTGCCTACTTTGGCTACTTAAAAAGCCATTAGGTGCTAAAGCAAAAAAAGAAGGGTGGTAAGAATAGATTGGCAACAGAGATGATCTTCTGGTCCTCAATTCTGTACATTGTGGGTGCAGAGGTGGTGGTGTTTGCAGGGGTGGATTCCAAAGATCTTGGCTTAGTTATAAGCTATAATGATTCTAACCCACAAAGGCTCCTTAGTTTTCTGCCAAAGCAAGTAGGCCAAAAATATGGAGATTGGGGGGGAGAGGGTGGGTGGGAAAGGCACTCAGCATCAAGAATCCAGATCACCTATGAAGAGCTGTCTGCCTGAGAGCATGCACCCGATCCTGAAGCTGGGTCTCCTGATGCTTTTCCAGGGCCTGCAGCCCTGACTGCTGGAGAAAGGCCTGGGCAGCCTGGGGGCAGAAGAGAAAAATTCAACACCAAGGTCCTTGTGCCCTGAGTCAATTCCCACAGTTGTGTGGGTTACCCCACCTCTTGAAAATAGGTATACTCGCAACTTATGAAGGTTCTGAACTGTGGCCCACATAGACTAACCCAGCCCAGAGGGGGAAAAAAATAGTTTTAACTAAAAGAGAAGACTATGATGAGACAGACTAAAGGCTACTGAGTAAGGGAAATTACAAACCAGTCCAAAAACCTACCTCTGGCTTATAAAGGAATAGAAGCTGCAGCAGTTCCAAACTCTGACCTACTACTTCAGTGTCAGAAAGGGCCAGGGTGTCCAGCAAGCAGGGAAGCAGGGGCCCTGGCCATAGCCGCTGGCAATAAGCTGAACCCTTCTCTGCAATGTTGCACAGAACCCTAAGTACCTAGAAACACAGATACAGTCCCCAGAGAGATGGAAACCAGAGGTCACAATTACAAATACTGTGACTACATGCCTAGGCACTAAGCCAATTAGACAAACCTTGGCTGTTTGCTGTGGTTAGTTGATTTACTTCAAAGCTAGACTGGTCTGGCTCTGAAGCTATACCATATCACCTGCCAGCCCTCATACATCTGAGAGCCTTTTCCCCTGTTTACACCACAACTACAAAATCTTGGACTTCAGTGTCCCTGATACATACCAGTACGCTCACCACATTAGATAGTGGCAACAGCTTCAAGAGGGGTTCAATCAGATCCAGAGAGAGCAATGATGTACAGAAAGTAGGACTGTTTGCTGGAAGGGAAAATGTCAGTATGAAGTACCCTGAACTGGGGCTTAAATTGCTATTTTCCCATCCCTAATCCTACCTACTATAGCCTAGGCCATAAGGACTTAGCCCCTTAGAAGGTTCAGTCCCTACTCAGTCTGGAGCAAGCACTGCCCTGCAGCCTCCTGGACAAAGAATGCTTTTCCAAGCTGGGCACCAGTGGCTCATGCCTGTAATCCTAGCTAGTTAGGAGGCTGAGATCTAAGACTCAGCTCCAATTAATCATCAGAAGTGGAACTGCGGCTCAAAGTACTAGGTCATTAGCCTAGAGCTAAAGAGCTCAAGGCCAGTGCCCAGACCCAGAGTTGAAGACCTACAGTCCCATGCCCCTGGCTCTCCTCTCAGCCTGATTAGCAAAGTATAAGCTCATCTATCTCCAGAGCTGTTAGTTCTAGGGTCTGGCTACTACTAGAAGGCTAACTAAGCCAGGAAGGGAAGGATTCCATGTTTGTGCTATGTCTGTTCCCAGCAATCTACCCAGGTGCCTGGGGTATATGTGAGCATAAGTACAGGACAGTGGCGGTAAACTACAGACATGCCCTGGTGTGTCCACATAATGTGTGCATGAATCATCCCTGTGTGAACATTGGGGAGCTCTATTTACTTTTAGTCTCCTTGCTCCAGAAGCCCCATGAGATTCAGAATCCTGCACTATGATTAGGTCAGGTGGAGAGGCCTTGGCTAGCTGGATTTGTAGGATGGTGAGAGCACTTCTGTCTGAATATGTTTTTTTCTGATCAAAGCTTTATTGGAACATTATTTATTGAGGCCTCTTTGGGAAAGCCTAGGAACAAAGGTGGGAGGAATGTGGAGCTTATATTTCCCTTTCCTTTACTTCAAGTGAGGGAGGATAGGGGCCCTGATATTCTTTCATAACATCCTGAAGGAACTGAGGCCTAAGTGATTTATTGGGGGAAAGAAGAGACCACGTAGCAGCCATGGGTAGATGAATAGGTAGTCCCATCACTGAAGGCCCCAGGTGCCCCCATCACAGACGGAGAGAAACGGGTTGGGGAGTGAAAGACCTTCACTGACAGGATAGCAGGTAGGATGAACAAAAGGAGCATGCAGAGCCCCATCTGGTGTTTGAAGTGCCCTGTTCCCCAGAGCTCTGTACTACTCTTCAATCTCCACTTGCATAACAACTTCTCCCTCCTAATTTTTAATAAATGTTTTGATGATGTTAAAATGTCCACACCAAGCACCAGTGGCTCACGCCTGTAATCCTAGCTACTCAGGAGGCTGAGATCTGAGGATCATGGTTCAAAGCCAGCCCAGGCAAGAAAGTCTGTGAGACGCTTATCTCCAATTAACCACCAGAAAACCGGAAGTGGTGCAGTGACTCAAGTGGTAGAGCACTCACCTTGAGCTGAAGGAGCTGAGGGACAGTGCCCACTTGCAGAGTTCAAGCCCCACAACCAACAAAAAATAAAATGTCCAGTGTAAGCAGATTGTGTTGCATACCAGTAAGATTGTTGAGGAGCCACAGGCCCTCAGGAAGCAAGCTGGGCTGTTTCTGAAGGAAGAACTGGAAGAGGATAAATAAGGCTACTACAACACGCTCATCTTTTGGCTGCATTTGGTATTCCACAGCCTCCAGCAGCTCCTCAGCTAACAGGTTGCTTAGACACCGAAGCACAGGACATATGAGCTGCAAACACAATTGTAAGGTCAAGTGTTAGGAGAAAGGTGGTATACAGACACCAGATGGGCAAAACATGACAAATGTCACTCAGACCTATCCTTTTCACCTACTAGTTCCAGTCCTTCATCCTCCATTCTTTGGACAGCCCCAGCCAGGTCTAACAGCAGCAGCTCCAGGGTAGACAGAGCCCCATGGGTGATGAGCAAGGCATTGTTGACCTGGCTGAGCAACAGGAAGCAAGCAGTCACTATCTAGTCAATCCCACCTTTAAGCTGGAAACAGCCTAAACCAGTAGGTCTCCTGGGCAAAAGAAAGGACTATAGAAAGATGAACATCCACTATCACAATTCCAGAAGCCAAATTCAGTTCAAAGATCTAAGTGACATGGAAAAGAGCTCCACAAAAGGTCTCTGGAATTCTCCAAAGTGACCCATGTACCTGCAGATGATGTAGTGAAGGCACCAGGCAAATTCCACAGCGACCCCAGGGTTCAGCTTTGGACCGGGTTGCATCAATTGCAGCATGTGCTGGGGGAGAGTGGAGTCCAGGACAGAGCTGCCAGCAGAAGCAGAACTGTGAGGAGGAGTCATGAAGATGCATTGGCATCTTCCCAAACTCTTAAAGCAAATGGAATGGTGTCTAAACCCACAGCTCTTCCTAACCAGACTCACGATGAAGTTTAAATGTGCAATAGCTTTGGAAATCAGAGCTGATGAGGAATCCATGGGCTAGAATACCAAGAAGTAGATACAATTTTACTTACCCAATGATCTTCTCTGGAGCTTCCTTGGCCTGCAGAAGCTGAGACAAGGCATATCCAAGGGCTTCCAGCACAGCCATGTGGGGGGACTAAAAGTACACAGTGTAGGGAACTGACTCTGAAACTGGGTCATAAGGTCTCCAGAGACTTTCACCCCTTAACACAACAGAGGTTGGAGGAAAGACAGTGGGGCACATGGATAGATGAGAGGGAAGGCTTGTGAGGGAGGGAGATTGGAGGGACTCACCTGGATGCAGGTAGCAAAGGCTAGAATAATGCCCTGTGGCAGAAGCTGCCTTCTCACAGCCTCACTCTCCACGATGAGGTTTCCCAGTGTATACAGACACAGCTCCTGACAGGCAACAAAAACACTGGATTGGACATTGAGCTGGGCTTATTTTTTTCCTCCAAACAGTTCTTTACTGAGATTAAGTGATTACATAAATTTCACAGTAATGTGGCATAGTTATTTAGCTGAAGTCACAAATACCTTTTAACCTTCACAATGATAATCATTATCTTAATCTACAAAGCTGATGAACTCTGTGAACTTTAACAATAAAACTATTTCTACTAAATCAGATGATATGTACCTTTCTTTCCTTTTGCTTAGTGTCAAGCTGGGCTCATTTCATACCATCCAAGGATGAGGAACATAGAACTGCCCTGTTCTTGAAGTTCACAAGAGAGTGGGGAGCCAGAGGTTGGTGGCTCATATCTGTAATCCTACTGAGGAAGCTGAGATCTGAGGATCACAGTTTGAAGCCAGCCCAAGCAGGCAAGTCCATGAGACTCTTACCTCCAATAATACATACATACACACACACACACACACACACACACACACACACACACACAAGTGGAACTGTAGCTTAAGTGGTAGAGCACCCATCCTGATCAAAAAGGCTAAAGGACAATGCCCAGGATGAGTTCAAGCCCCAATACTAGCATGAAAAAAAAAAATACATGTATATAAGAGAGAGGGGAAATGATGAGTGCATGTACTGCTGTAGACATCAGAGGAAACATATTACTTTTTTTTTGTCCCTATACTTGCCAGCTCAAACTGGCAAATGTAAATTTGTGCAAAAGCTCAATTTAAATTCTAATCCCAGAAGAAGGTAGGAAGGGACAGGACTTACTATGAATTCTGAGCTGTGACCAGAGAGGTAGGTGAGGAGGTAGGACGTAGCTGGCAAGCAGGCTTCAGCCACTGCAGAGATTTCAGAATGAGAGAGCTCATGAAGGCACCGGGCTGCCTCAAGCTGCAACAAGGCCCGGTTGCTGGTCAGGAGCCCTACCAGGGTCCGCATACTGCCCTCCAGCCTACATGAGTGAACATCAAAACCCTGCTAAGCCTGTAGTCTATCCCTTCCACACTTTCCTATCCTCTCAAGAGTCCCAGCAATCACTTACCCCACCCACACTGACCTGATGAAGGTCTGTTGTGTCTCAGGATGCTGTAAGCCTCGACGAAGGCTGACCAGAGCCTTTTCTCTCTCATTTTCATCTGTCCCTCGCTGGGCTAGTGACAGGAACTGCTTGACCTAGACCAGGACACAATTGCCAGAGACAAGACCTAAGTCCACATTATCTGTAAGATCTCCAATATCAAACCATTGTCATTGAAACTAATATGATTACTAAGCACCATTCTTTGTGGGACAGTAGACTGACAGATCAGAATTGGGTCCTGCCACTTGCCACACAAAGGGATCTGTCTCATCTTATAATAACACTAAGAATAACACTATCTACCCTGACATGTTATTTCAAACATAACATTAAAATCTCTCATCTGGCAAAACCTACTCCTTCAGTCAGTTTCTCCATGCAATGTACACTCCAGCAATTGATGTATTTTAACATTTCCAAGATTTTCATGACTTACTCAGCTGGAATATCCTCTCCAGATTCCCTCTCCCTTTGGGTTTCTTCTCAACTGTCCCTAGAAGTGGGCTCCTCCTGGCTTGCTTTGGCACTTAGGAGTCTCCCTTGTGCACCACGTTTCTTTTCATTATGTAAGAGGTAGGACATCTCTCTCCTAAAGTGGTCTATAAGCACTTCAAAGAATTCTATTTTGGGCTGGGGAGTTGGCTCAGTGGTAGAGCGCTTGCCTTGCATGCCTAAGGCCCTGGGTTCAATTCCTCAGCACCACATAAGCAAAAAGAAAAAAGCCGGAAGTGGTGCTGTGGCTCAAGTGGTAGAGCGCTACCCTTGAGCTGAAGAGCTGAGGGACAGCGCCCAGGCCCAGAGTTCAGGCCCCACGACTGGACCCAAAAAAAAAAATCTATTTTGCCTCAATGCCCAGCACACTGTTCTATCACAAAGCATACAATAAATAAGTAATCTAGCCAAGGAGTAAGTGCCCTGTAAACTAGGTAGGTAAATACAGGCAATACTAAAACAAGGTAAAACCTGTGTGTGCTGAACTTTTTCGTTTACTCATTCAATACAGAACATCTATATTCCAGATACTGTACTCAGGAGGGAGGAAGGGAGAGAGAGATTGCTAAAAAGTAGCAGAGGCACAGGAAAGTGGTTGGTATATGGCTTCAGTAACTGAAAATGGGACAGTGGTTAGGGTGAGTAAACTGACAAAGTTGGAGGTTAGACACATGCTGAGCTTTGCAGGTCACAGGAAGGATTTGGGTGTGGTTAAGTTGGAGGAAGTTAGCAGTTAGATCATGTTGAGCTATGCAGGTCACAGGAAGGATTTGGGTCTGGTTTTTTTTTTGTTTGTTTGTTTTTTGTTTTTGCCAGTCCTGGGGCTTGAACTCAGAGCCTGGGCACTGTCCCTGAGCTGCTTCTGCTCAAGGCTAGCACTCTACCACTTGAGCCATAGCGCCACCTCCAGTTTTTTTTCTGTTTATGTAGTTCTGAGGAATCAAACCCAGGGCTTCATGCATATTAGGCAAGCGCTCTACTACTAAGCCATATTCCTAGTCCTGGGTGTGTTTTTTGAGTGTAGGAAGTGTAAACGTTCTAGGAAGCTACTGTATTATCCAGAGATGGTGGTGACAACTGCACGGACGAGGCACGCAAAGACTGGAGCACAAACGGCCGGGACAGGAGGGTGAAGAGCTGATGTGGGGAATCAGCTGATTCCCGTTTCCCGATGAGGTGCAGAGTGGATGGTGTTCAAGTGAGGGTCAGAGCCTCAGGCACCCGCGGGAGTTTGGCAGCGCACGCCCCTCCCGGCCCCCTCACCTCCGCTTCCCCAAGAACCACGGCGCTGTTTGAGCTCCCGGCTTCCTCCTGCGCATCTTCTCTCAGCAGCCTCTTGCTGACCAGGTGCTGCTCCCTCCGCGCCTTCCGCAGTGCTGCGGTCAGAGGAACCGGGGAAGCCGGCTCAGCGTGAAAGCACGGCGCGCGGGACCTGAACCCGCGCCTCCCACTCAGGGATCCACTTCTTTAATCTCCAACCCGCACCCACCCCCATCTCCCACCTCCCTAGTCCTCTCGCACCAGCCTCCCGCTCCCGGCGCCGCTGCCGTAGCTCCTCCACTCCGCAGGCCAGCGGCCTGAGGCGACTCTGCCGATGACTCCACATGATGGAGCTGGAAGATCTTCAAGGAGACCAGCAAACCCGTCAACAAGGTCTCAAAGCGTTGGAAGCACGGCTCGGACTGCGCAGCCGCAAAGCAGAATCCGGAAGACAGGCTGGGAGGGTGGGGCTGAGCGCGGAAATGAAGGCGGGACCCAGCGCGATGAGACCGGCGGTGGGGCGGGGCCGATGTCGAGGGGCGGGGATATGCTAAGCAAGAGGCGGAGCCCGGAATTTCTGTGCCGTTATTTCAAGGGTAATTTATCTGCCCCCTCTTGACCAGTGTATCAAGCTAGTCTCCTGTTCTCCTACCAACTCCTGGTATAGCTGAGATTACAAATTGCACACCACCAGACCCAGTTTATTGCTTGAGATAGGGTCTTTCTAACTTTTTGCTTAGGTTCCATGCTCTTATCCACCTGTTCCATGGTTGGGGTGGGGCCTGGGTGTTGCTACTTCCTCCAGTAAGAACTTCCTGATGGGGAAGTTCTTAGGCAAAAGCCCAGAAACTTGGACTGAAGCATCTGCTCAAGCAGCTATAGCTTCCTGATAGACCTTTTGGCATCTACCTGCCTGGCAACACTCATCCCTATAAGAACCAGCCCAGTGTCCTGGCTTCTATAGGGCTGGCTGTTTCCTTCTTCAGAGCCACTATGAGTTTCTGTAAGTGAAGATTTCTCCTCTGTAAGTGAACTGTAGTTCAGGACTGAGGTTTGCTTCCACCATCTACTGGAGTCCTTGAGGGACTGTATCTCAATCATGTCTCCATTCCAGGGCTTCCCTCCAACTCTGGCACTTGGTAGAAAAAATGATAGCTATTCATGGGAGTTAATATGAGAGTTGGGCTCTTTTCTTCTTTAGCTTGGACCTTTCTGTTCAGAGTGCCTCCTGGAAGGTGCTGGTTTTTGCAAAGGAGCCAGATTTCAGCGACCTGAGTTATCTTAATATAGACTCTGGGAAAGAAGGCTACCTTCAATGACATGGCTCGGAACCAAGAACTTTTCTCAGAGAGATACTCTTATCTCCAAATTAAAAAGGCTAAACCAACCCAGGCACCAAGGGCTCACACCTATAATCTAGCCACTCAGAAGGCTGAGATCTGAGAATCACAGTTTGAAGCCAACCTTGGCAAACAAATCAGAGACTCTTACCTCCAATTAACCAGCAAAATCCTGGAATTGGAGATGTGGCTCAAATAGTAGAGCATCAGCTTTGAAAAGAAAAGCACAAGGCCTTGAATTCAAGTTCCAAGATTGGTACATGCACCACCCCCCATCACACACACAACACCACATCAAAGCCCAGAATTTCCCCCAAGTCTTGCAACCTCAGCAATACAGCTAGGATTCTAAGCCTGGCTGTTGCCCCAAAGTTAGTTATTTAACATTGAGATATATTCATATCTTGATCCTCAGGAAAGTCATAGAGACCTGCACCAGCAGACTCAGGCTCTCAAGGAATGCTCAACAAAGGCACACAGGGGCCAGTGTAGTCTAAGAATTCTTTGAGATAGGGGAAGAACTCCTCCGTTAAAAGGAAGTATAAATTTACAAGACTTTCAGCTAGTTCTTTCTCCAAGAGTCTAGGGGAATGGATTGTTAGGGTTGTTGTAAAAGTACTGTCTCTATTCCCATCCTCTGAGACATTTGTTCCTGGCCTAAGGTACTGGTAGGGAACTTCCCTTCCTCATACCTTCCAGACAACCATGAGGTGCCTGAGTCATTCAGTCTGCCTGGCACCAAAACCCCTTAATGCCCTAAAGAGTCCTTTCTGTTTTGGTCCTCCCTCCCACCCTGCAATACTTCATTGCAATGTATCCTAGAAGGAAGTGACTGGCGCTGTGGGGAGGAATAGAAGGGGGGCAGTGACCAGCGTGTGTACAAAGGAGGAAACAGAGTGACCTCCCAGGATTACATAAACTCATCGGGGCTGCCAAAAAGTTAGGACAGATAGGCGTGTGGAAGTTAAGCTGGAGAGCCCTGCTGTACAGGGGAGAAGCCGAAGTCTCTCCCTGAGCCAGCCTGAGCCATAAAGGCTTTCACAGGATTTTGTGAGCATGGTGAGTTACGCGATTTGGAGGTGGAACCACGGCCACTTGAGGACCTCCAGGGACAGGTTAGGAGCCTGCCTGACCTCCACTGTCTCCCTCCAGGAGAGCTTGTCGTGTCTGTGGCTGCTGCTTCTGCCGCTGCTGCGCCTCTCTGCAATAACCACAGCGGAGCCCTGCGAGCTGGATGATGAAGACGTCCGCTGCGCTTGCAACTTCACCGATCCGCAGCCGGACTGGTCCAGCGCCCTTCAGTGCGTGTCTGCGCTCCAGGTGGAGATTCGCGGCGGCGGCCGCAGCCTGGAGGAGTTTCTAAGCCGTGTGGACCCCGAGGCCGACCCGCGGCAGTACCTTGATGTAATCAGAGCCCTGCGCGTGCGGCGCCTGACTCTCGGGGCCGCACGGGTGCCTGCCCCGCTGCTGGCCGGCGCCCTGCGTGTGCTAGGCTTTTCCCGCCTCAAGGAACTGACCCTGGAGGACCTAGAGGTAACGGGCACCGCGCCCCCGGGGCTGCTGGGGGCCACCGGGCCTGAGCTCACCACCTTGAGCCTCCGCAACGTGTCTTGGGCATCCAGAGGTACCTGGCTAGCCGAATTGCAGCAGTGGCTCAAACCCGGCCTCAAAGTACTGAACATAGCCCAAGCACACTCGCTAGCCTTTTCCTGCGATCAGGTCCGCATCTTCTCGGCCCTGACCACCCTGGACCTGTCTGACAATCCTGCTCTGGGTGAGCGTGGATTGCTTTCGGCCCTCTGCCCTCACAAGTTCCCGGCACTCCAGAGTTTAGCGTTGCGCAATGCGGGAATGCAGACGCCCGCTGGCGTGTGCGCGGCGCTGGCCAGCGCGGGGGTGCAGCCCAGCCACCTAGACCTCAGCCACAACCCGCTGCGCGCTACGGCAAACCCTGCTTCTTCCGAGTGTGTGTGGCCCGCCAAGCTCAGCTCTCTCAACCTGTCGTCTGCTGGACTGAAGCAGGTGCCTAAGGGACTGCCGGCCAAGCTTCGCGTGCTCGATCTCAGTTGCAACCAGCTAAATAGGGCGCCTCTACCAGAGGAGCTCCCCACGGTGGGTAATCTGTCACTGCACGGAAATCCCTTCCTAGCGCCTGGAGCTTTCGAACCCCAAGAGGACAGCGAGAACTCCGGCGTGGTCCTGGCCTGTGCACATTCATCCCTGGCGGTGGGGATGTCTGGGACGCTGGCTCTGCTCCAAGGAGCCCGGAGATTTGCCTAAGGCTGCAGGAGAAGAATGAATGGGCTTAGTTTCCCCAAGTTTCCCCGAGGGCTTTCAGAACTATCAGCATTCCTTGACTAGTCAAAAAGATGCCTTTGCTTTATTAAAACCTTAAACCACAGGTCCACATGGTTTCACTCAACGAACCTTTACTGGGTGTCAGTTGTGTGAGTTGATATGGCTGTTGTCTGCACAGTGTCAGGTAGAAAAGTGTCAGGTGGGGAATCCACTAGAAACCCATCCTGCCCTTCCCAGGAGAAGAATTTCAGAGACATTTCTCAACAGAATTGTAGCATGAAAGAAACAACAATGTCTGCGGGGACAGGGGGGAGGGACTTTCCAAACTGGCACAAAATACCAAATATTTCCTCTTCCATGCAGTCTCTAAGAGCCAAAGATAATAAAGCCCAGAGTCATTTGTTTGTTTTATACTCTTTCTTTCTCCCTTATTCCAACAGGGCCCAAGGTGCCTCCTGTCCCATATAAGGTGTAAATGTCATGATTCCAGGGATCCTCTGGTGGCATTAAATTCCTCTGCCCCCACATGTGTGGTGGCTTTTACTGTGTCACTTCCCCATAATTTTGAGGATTTGAGCATGGAGAAAAGAAACAAGGTATGGTCCATCTTCAAACTAAGATCTTTTGTTCTGTTTTATGAGTATAACTTTTTCAGGCTAATTCTTTGATTTGCAAATAGGATATCTCAGTGCATTCACAACTGCAGAATAGACAGAATGTGCCCTGGAAACCCCCCCCCTTTTGATTGTGAAAATACTGTACAGAGGGGTTACAATTACATGGGCAAGGTAATGAGTACATTTCTTATCAAGCATTGTTGCCTCCTCCTTTGTTTCCCCTTCCCATCCCTTCCCATCTCCCCCCCTTGGGAGCCCCTTTAACTCAGAGACTCAGAGATGTCATCTACTAAGGTACAGTTTACTACACTGGAGGAGCAGCTGCATCCACCAGAGATTGTGATTGCTACCTGAAAGCTTATTAGACTTTGCCAGAGAACCACGAAGAAGGTAGAGAGAACAAAGAAAGGTTTATTGCTAGGAAAGGGGCCATCCAGGTACAGAGAACAAAGAAAGGTTTATTTCTGGGAAAGGGGCCGGCAAGTCCCCTTCTCACAAGGGAGAAGTGAGAAGTGAGAAGAAGCACCAGCTATTGTCTGGGGTGACCTACATAACCTAGGAGGCTTAGGAGGGGCTAGGACGTGGAGATCCCAGTGTGAAGGTGTGGGCCAGGGGCTTCATCATCACAGACTAGGATTTATGGCAGCTGCCCAAATAGTAGATAAGGGGTCTTTCAGCTGCCCAGACCTGAAGGTCACTCTAAGGGGCTCTTGTTGCCTTATATTGTAGTATCTGCCCCAGAGAAGTGCCATCCCAAGGTAGAGGAGGGGTTGGAGGCTGATAATTTGCTGCCTTTACTACATGGACCTAGTGTTGCCTAGGAAGGGAGCATACTAAGCTGTGGAGAAGGGAAGATTGGACTAAGCTATGGAAAGGGAGCTCGTTTTGCTAACACTACCTCTCAGTGTTACCAATGGGTGGTGGTCTCTGGGGTAAAGATCACAGTCTTAGTGTCTTCAACACAACACACACACACACACACACACACACACACACACACACACACTGTGGCAAAGCAAGGAGTTTAATAGAGAGTGAATGAGAAATATTGAGAGTTAAAGACGCAAAAAAAGGCAGCTATCATCTACTGCCTTTAACCTTAATGAGTTGGTACAGTACATACAACCATCAGCAACCCCCAAACTTTATTTGTTTGGTGCCTGTACAGGGACTTGAACTCAGGGCCTGAGTGCTATATAACTCTCCACCCTGCCCAACCCCCACACCCTGCACTCAAGGATAACACTACACCACTTCAGCCACACCTTCACTTCCAGCTTTTTGGTCACTAATTGGACATAAGAGTCCTCTGGATTTTCCTGCACTGGCTGGTACCCTAGATCTCAGCCTCTTAAATAGCTTGGATTACCTATGTGAGGTACCAGTATCTGGCAACAACCCCCAAGCCTTAGGCAAAGGTTCTGAGTAGCCAAAGAAGGTGTTACTTAATATTCTGAAATTTGGAGACACCTTCTGGGCCTATTTAAAACATAGGTGCAATAGATAAACTTTAGGATTTCCTTATCTCAGATAAAGCTTCTCTTTTTACTGTCTCTACCCCTTCACAGATAGTTGCCAGGTGTTTACCATTTCAGAGGAAGAGGCAGCTTCTGGTAAACAGCCTCTTTTAGATTTCCCAGACACTGTAACTTAGTACTTAATGGAAAGAAGCTTGAATGCTTTGTTTAGTTGCTTCCTGGTTTCATCTTCTGTCTGGTCTTTTTTTTTGCCAATCTTGGGGCTTGAACTCAGGGCCTAGGCACTGTTCCTGAGATATTTTTGCTCAACGCTAGTGCTCTACTACTTGAGCCACAGTTTCACTTCCTTGATTTTTGGTGCTTAGTTGGTAGAGATAAGAATCTCATGGGCTTGGGCTGGGAAGGTGGCTCAGTGGTAGAGCGCTTGCCTTGCATGCCTGAGGCCCTGGGTTCCATTCCTCAGCACCACATAAGCAAAAAGTAAAAAGCCGGAAGTGGCACTGTGGCTCAAGTGGTAAAGCGCTAGCCTTGAGCTGAAGAGCTGAGGGACAGCGCCCAGGCCCAGAGTTCAGACCCCCATGACCGGACCCCAAAAAAAAAAAAAGAGAAAGAAAGAATCTCATGAGCTTTCATGCTGGGGCTGGCTTTGAACAGTGATCTTCAGATCTCCTCCTCCTGAGTAGCTAGAATTACAGGCATAAGCTAACAGCACCTGGACTGAGCCCTTTTTATACTTATTAAAAATAATACAGGGCTGGGAATGTGGCTTAGTGGTAGAGTGCTTGCCTAGCATGCATGAGGCCCTGGGTTTGATTCCTCAGTAATACATAAACAAATTTTTTAATTAAAATTTTTTTAAAGTATATAATTTCCCTGTTTCCTGGTCACAATTCCCCCCTAAATGATTTTAGTCCCTTTTAATCTTAAAAGGGAGTATAGAAGAGAAAGAAAGAACTCTTGAGTATCTCCTAGGGTGTGACTAGGATTTAGGGTTGGTTTCAACATTCTTTTCCTGCCTTAGTGGGACATATGGGTCAAGGGTGATCCCTGTAGACTATTGTTGCCACTTGCTCTGGCCAGTGTCCAAAGCCACACAGTTAGGAATGGAGATTGAGATAAACATTGTGAGAGTTAGAATTCACAAGAGTTAGCCTCAAAGAATAGCAGGACACAGCTAACTTAGCTGGCAACACCAACTTGAGTGTTTCCAAGGAGACTTCTGCCAGCCTGTTGGGAAATTTCTAGTATCTAAGAACCGAGACAGTTACTTACATTTGAATAGCTCTTCTAACAAATACTACATCAATAAGTTACAGAGCTCCCGTGCTACTGCAGGCCCTGTGCCTTGTAGATAACGATGAATCAGAAACATATATGCCCTCGTGGAACTATCAATCCATTAAGGGAAGCAGATACATAAAGTTAGTTATAATTCTAAGAGAATGGGGAATCAACACTGTAAGGGAATGTGGCCTTAGTGAGGATTTGCAAAAAATAGATTTGAACAATCTGGGTCTTGTGACATGAATATCACTTCCTCAGGAAGACAATCCCAGAAAAAAAAAATCTGCCAACATGTTCAAAAGCTCAGAAACCTGAAAATAGATGAGCAGAACTATGAATTGCATGGTAACATAGCACTGTGATTGAAGCTGGAGACATTCATTCAAGCGTCCAATTGTGGTAGGCACTATCACAAATACATGAAATATAGCAGGGATAAATCAGAAGTTTCTTTTCACATAGAGTTTATATTCTAATTGGATGGTGGGTATTATGGACTGAATGTTTGTATCCCCTCAAAATTAACATACTGAAGGTGAGCATGGTGGTACATATCTGTAGTAAGCGGAGAGGTAGAAGGATTGCAAACTCCAGGCCAGCTTAGGCTACATAGTAAGACCCTGTCTCAAAAAAATTAAAAACGATTTCTGGGATAGGAATGTGGCTCAGTGGTAGAGTGCTTGCCTAGCATGTGTGAAGCCCTAGGTTCGAATCCTCAGTACCACATAGACAGAAACAACTGGAAGTGGTACTGTGTCTCAAGTGGTAGAGTGCTAGCCTTGAGCAAAAGAAGCTCAGGGATGGTACCCAGGCCTTGAGTTGAAGCCCAGGGACTGACAAAAAAAAATAAATATTACTGTGTTGAAGCCCTACTATGGGTAGTATTTGGAGGTGGGAAGTAGTTTGGTTAGTTATAAGGGTAGGACTCTGATCCAATAAAATTAGTGTCTTTGTAAGAGATAGAGAACCCACACATGCTCTCTGTCTTCCCATGCATGCACCAAGGCAAGTTCATGTGAGGATGCAGTCAGAGTAGCCCTTTCCAAGCCAGAAGGTGAGGCTTCACTAGAACTCAACTGAGATGGGATTTGACCTTGGACTCCTTAGCCCTAAAACTGTGAGAAAATTAGGTTTCTGGTGTTTAGGCTATCTAGCCTATGAGCTAAGTCAGTAGTAGTGATATATCTGATTGTGATGCTGCAAAGATAATCAAAACCAAGGAAGGAGGAGATAATGTTCATATGATTCATATTTTATATAGGATAGTATAGGAAGGCCTCTCTGATGAGGAATGTTTGAACAGAAATCTGGGTAAATTGAGAAAACTTGAGGATATATGAAAGAATGTCACTTCAGACAGAACAGCAAATAGAAATATCCTGAAGTGAGGTTGCAGCTAAATAATCAAAGATAGATAGAGGGTAAGAAAGAAGTCAGAAAGAGGCCAGAGCCAGATGTTGGTGGCTCACATTTGTAATCCTAGCTAATAAGGAGGCTGAGATCTGAGGATCTTGGTTCAAAGCCACCTTGAGCAGGAAAGTCCGTGAGACTCTTATCTCCAATTAACCACCAGAAAGCCAGAAGTGGAGCTGTGGCTCAAAGTGGTAGAGTGCTAGCTAGCCTTGAGCGAAAGAGCTCAGGGATAGCACCCGGGCCCTGAGTTCAAAACTCAAGATTGACAAAAAGAAAAGAAGGGAATAAGTAAACAAGTAAGAAGGTAAGTAAATAAATAAATAGGCTGGATGTGTGGCTCAGTGGTAAAGCGCTTGCCTAGCATGCACTAAGCCCTGTGTTTGATTCCCCACTACCACATACACAGAAAAGGCCAGAAAGTAGCACTGTGGCTCAAGTGGTAGAACACCAGGCTTGAGTAAAAGAAACTCAGGGACAGTGCCCAAGCCCTGAGTTCAAGCCCCACGACTGACAATAAATAAATAAATAAATAGGCCAGATGATACAGGATTTTGTAAAGCAAAGTATGGTCCAAGGCAAGTGTTGGTGTGCAAATTGTTACTGTGCTATGAGGAGATAGATCCAAAACTCAGGAATAAGGGTTGGGAATGTGGCTTAGTGGTAGAGTGCTTGCCTAGCATGCATGAAGCCCTGGGTTTAATTTCCGAGCACCACATAAACAGAAAAGGCCAGAAGTGGTGCTGTGGCTCAAGTGGTAGAGTGCTAGCCTTGAGCAAAACAAGCTCAAGAACAGTGCTTAGGTCCTAAGTTCAAGCCCCAGGAATGGCAAAAAAAAAAAAGTGTCAGGAGTAATGTTTATATAATTTTTTATGGAAGTAAGAGTTAAATCCAGGTCTACTATATGTTAGGAAAGTACTCTACCTTTTAGCTACACTCTATACTGTACCTCCCTTTTGCAGCAGTGCCAGGGATCAAGACCAAAGCCACATGCAAGACAACATTGGAAAACAGCAGCCAGGAGTGGTGGCTCATGCATGTAATCCTAACTACTCTGGAGACTGAGATCTATAGATCAAGATTGGAAACCACCCTAGGCAGAAAAGTTCCTGAGACTCTTATTTCCAATTAACTACAAAAAGCTAGAAATGGTTCTGTGGCTCAAGTGGTAGAGTGCCAACCTTGAGCAAAAGAAGCTCAGAGACTGTCCAGACCCGCAGGACGTCAACGAGGGTAGTGAACCTAAGCGAGAAGGAATGAAGGGACAAGAGACACGAAGAATGACAGCAAGACAAGGATTCTGATCAAGCTGCCAATTTTTATTTTTCACACAGGGGTATTTATATGCTTGGAATAAGGAAGCTTTTTCATTGGCTGTAGCAGCTGCAGGATGTTTGCTTAGGGCAGTGTGAAAATGTGGTCGTTAGCAGCTACCTGGTGTTGTTTGGGGCAGGATGAAAAGACCAGATTCTGTAAACAGCCTCGAGATGTTCCAGTGAGATAGTCAAGCCTATGATGCAAAGAGACTCCCTTTTGGGCTCAGACAAGAGACAGTGCCCCGGCCCTGAGTTCAAGCTCCAGGACTGGCATTAAAAAAAAAAAAAAGGAAGTGGCACTGTGGCTGAAGTGGTAGAGCACTTGCCTTGAGCTGAAGAGCTGAGGGACAGCGCCCAGGCCTAGAGTTCAGGTCCCACGACCCACAAAAAAAAAAAAAAAAAAAAGCCAGGTGTGGTGCTCACACCTGTAATCCTAGCTACTCAAGAGGCTGAGATCTGAGGATTGAGGTTCAAAGCCAGCTCAGGAAAGGCCATGAGACTCTTATCTCAGAAAACCGGAAGTGGTGCTGTGGCTCAAGTGGTTGAGCGTTCACCTTGAGCTGAAGAGCTACGCCAGGCCCAGACTTCAAGCCTCACCACCACCCAAAACGAGGAGGGTGGGGGGGCAATGGCTCATGCCTGTAATCCTACCTACTCAGAAGGCTGAGATCTGAGGATGGCAGTTCGAAGCCAACTCGGACAGAAAAGTCTTGTCAGATTCTTATCTCCATTAAACCACTCAGAAAAAAACAGAAGTGGTGTTATGGTTCAAGTGGTAGAGCAATAAAGGCTCAGAGACAGTGCTCAGACTGAGTTCAAGCCCCAGGACTAGCAAAAAAAAAAGGAAAAGAGAAAGAAAAAAGAAAAGAAAAAAAAATAAAGGTAAGTACTCAGTCCCTGAGTTCAAAGTCCCAGCACAGAGAAAAAGAGAGAGAGTGGGGTGTGGGGGGTAAGGAAGAGAGAGATTTTTCCTAATTGAATTTAGAGACTGGAAACTATATGTCATGATTCCAATCTTAAGATCTATGTTTTTTTTTTTCTTGAAAGCAATGAAGAGACAGGATTCATTCATCTAAGCTTGGGTAAGAGTTGAGGGTATCTCCAGTACAGCCCAGAGATTGAGAAATCCAATGGACTGGGCAAGGCTGAATAATGAACCCTAGAGAAGGAAGGAAGTGAAGCAAGTATGGAGAGATGGACCAAGAGAAGCAAGGATCCTGTTTCTACATGGCAACGTCAAATTTCTCATGTGCTATGATGGATTTTCTACTGAAAGAATTATATGATCAAAGGACTTTCTTTGCTGAGCTAAAATTTATTTTCCTGTAGCTTCTTACTTTGTTCTGTTGTTATGTCATCTGAAACTAGACATACACAAATTCACTTGAAGCATATCTCTAGTTCCAGCTTTTTGCTGGTTAATTGAAAATAAGAATTTCTTGTATTTGTCTGCCCATACTGGCTTCAATTCTTAGATCTCAACCTCCTCAGGCACCTTCTCTTCTTTCCTCTTACTATCAAGACAAGGGTCTTTGTCCTCAAAAATTATTTTATTTTTGCTCTTTCCTACCCACTCTTCTTTTTCCAACAAAAACTTTTTCTTTTTTTTTTCTTTTTGTCGGTCATGGGGGCTGAACTCTGGACCTGGGTGCTGTCCATCAGCATTTCTTTTTTTTTTTGGTCTGTCATGGGGCTTGAACTCTGGGCCTGGGCGCTGTCCCTCAGCTTTTCAGCTCAAGGCGAGCGCTCTACCACTTGAGCCACAGTGTCACTTCCAGTTTTCTGGTGGTTTATTGGAGATAGGACTCTCACGGTCTCTCCTGCCCGGGCTGGCTTTGAACTGCGATCCTCAGATCTCAGCCTCCTGAGTAGCTAGGATTACAGGCGTGAGCCACCAGCACCTGGCTTCCCTCAGCATTTCAACTCAAGGCTAGCGCCCTATCACTTGAGCCACAGTGCCACTTCCGGCTTTTTTTCTGCTTATATGGTGCTGAGGAATTGAACCCAAGGCTTCATGCATGTGAGGCAAGCGCTCTACCGCTGAGCCACTTTCCCAGCCCTCCAACAAAAACATTTGAGGCACCTTTTCTTTTTCTGTTCCCCACCCCCAATTTTGCAATGTGTTTACTCCTTAGACTAGTTCTCTAAAATGCAGAGTGACTTCAGCTCAGGAAAGATGACGTAGACATACTTTTCTTGACACTGAAAGTTACAGTTGTCATATATGAAAATAGCATAGGAAGACTCTGGATGATGAAGAAAGGCAGAGCAATTAGAACATCAGGACCCAGGGGCTGGGAAGGTGGCTCAGTGGTAGAGCGCTTGCCTTGCATGCCTGAGGCCCTGGGTTCCATTCCTCAGCACCACATAAGCAAAAAGAAAAAAGCT
>NW_012267266.1:2991194-2992752 GCF_000151885.1 Dipodomys ordii
CCTCAGCACCACATAAGCAAAAAGAAAAAAGCTGGAAGTGGCGCTGTGGCTCAAGTGGTAGAACGCTAGCCTTGAGCGGAAGAGCTGAGGGACAGTGCTCAGGTCCAGAGTTCAGGCCCCACAACCGGACCAAAAAAAAAAAAAGAACATCAGAACCCAATGGTGACTTCCAGGGACTTCTTTGTTCTCCCTATGCTAGATATGGAGCTGGAAAAAAAAAGAGACCATAAATTTGAGGTTCATTTTCTAGTGTTTCTTCTTTCCCCATTTACTCTTCAGATCACAAAATATTATTTATGACACACATAAAATCATATTCAGTGAACATTTGAAGACTGCCTAGAATCTGTGGATAGTTTGTGTGTGTGTGTGTGTGTGTGTGTGTGTGTGTACATGTTTGCTAGTCCTAGGGCCTAAACTCAGGGCCTGGGCACTGTCCCTGAGCCTGTCTTGCTCAAGGCCAGCTCTCTGCCACTTGAGCCACAGCACCACTTCTGTCTTTTTCTGTTTATCTGGTACTGAGGAACGGAAACCAGGGCTTCATGGATACTAGACAATCACTCTACCACTAAGCCACATTCTCAGCACTGTGTTTTTTGAGATAGTCTCTTGCTATGTATCCTAGGTTGGCCTCAAACTCACAATCCTCCTACCTTACCCTCTCAAGTGTTGAGAGGTTTGTTTTGTTTTGTTTTTGTTTTGTGCCTGACCCAGGACTTGAACTCTGGGCCTTGGAGCTATGTCTGAGTTGTCGTTGTTTTTCTCAAGTCTTGGCCATCTACCATTTGAGGCACAGCTCCATTTCTAGCTTTATGGTGGTTAATTAGAAATAAGAGATTCATGGACTTTTCTGTTCTGACTGGCTTCAAACCACAATCCTCAGTGCTCAGCCTTCTGAGTAGTATGATGAGCCACTGGTTCCTTGCTTGGTTCAGTATTTTTGTTGTTGTTGCTGCTGGTACTAAAGCTTGAACTCCTGGTGGTCTCTCCTTTCCTTTTCAGAGCTAGTTCTCTGCAATGTTGCTAATTCTGGCTTTTTGATGGTTAATTGGAGAAGAGTCTATAGAATTTCTCTGCCCATTCTTGGTTTTGAACAGATCCTCAGATCTCAGCCTCTTAAGTAACTAGTATTATAGGAATGAGCCACTCGTACTGGAACCAGTAGGTTTTGTTTGTTTTTGGACTTGAACTTGTGGCCTAGGTGCTGTCCCTGAGCATTTTCACTCAAGGCTCAAGGTTATTGCCCTACCACTTTGAGCCACAGCACTACTTCTGGTTTTCTGATGGTTCATTGGACATAAGAGTATCATGGTGCTGGTTGCCAGTAGCTCACTCCTATAATCATAGCTACTAAGGAGGCTGAGATCTGAGGATCTCGGTTCAAAGCCAGCCCTGGCAGGAAAGTCTGTGAGACTCTTATCTCCAATAAACCACCAGAAAACTGGAATTGGTGCTGTGGCTCTAGTGGTAGAACACTTATCTTGAGCTTAAAGAGCACAGGGACAGCACCAAAGCCAAGTTCAAGCCCCACAACCAACCAAAAAAAAAAAAAAAAAAA
>NW_012267266.1:2992875-2994280 GCF_000151885.1 Dipodomys ordii
GCCAGTGGCTCATGCCTGTAATCCTAGGTACTCAGGAGGCTGAGATCTGAGGATTACGGCTCAAAGCCAGCCCAGGCAGGAAAGTCCATGAAATTCTCATCTACAATTAAATTCAAAAACTGGAAGTGGCACTATGGTTCAAGCAATAGAGCTCTTGCCTTGAGCTGAAGAGCTGAGGGACAGCACCCAGGCCCAGAGTTCAAGCCCCACGACCGACCAAAAAAAATTATAAAAAATGAATTGTAGTCATTATCTGACTTATGAACTAACCCCTCTGTACAACAACCTTAATAATAACAATAAAAATATATTTAAGAGAAAATTACTATGCTGGGTGCTAGTGGGAAGATCATGATTTAAAGCCAACCTGAGCAGAAAAGTCCATGAGATTCCATTTCCAATTAACCAGCAACATGCTAGACTGGAGGTATGGCTTAAGTGGTAGAGTACCAACCTTGAACCAGAACGGTGAGTGAAAGTACGGGCCCTGAGTTCAAGTCTCAGTTTTGGCAAAAAATGAAAAAAGAAAGGAAGGAAGGAAGGAAGGAAAGGAGGGAGGGGAAAGAAACAAATGAGAGAGAAAGAAAGAACAGAAAGAGAAAGGAAGAAAGAAAGAAAGAAAGAAAGAAAGAAAGAAAGAAAGAAAGAAAAGAAAGAGAAAGGAAGAAAGAAAGAAAAGAAGGAGAAAAAGAAGTAGAGTTCTAGTAGAGTTATGCTAATGAAATAAACAAGATACAAAAGGACAAATGTGTTATGGTTCCACTTATATTAAATATCTAGAATAGGCCATTGAGGAGATTAAAGGTTGCTAGGATCTAGGGGAGGGAGATAGGGGAGTTATTGCTTAATGAGTACAGAGTTTCTGTTTGGGGTGATGAAAACTATTGCAAATACTGGTGATGGTTGCATAACTTATAAAGGTAATTGATGTCACAGCACTGCACATTTAAACATGGTTAAAATGGCATATTTTGTTTCATATTTACCTAAATATCAACTAAACAAAAGATCTCAAAACAAACTTTCCATCTGAAGATACTGGAAAAAGAAAAACTAAACCCAAAGCCAGAAGAAGCTAAAAAACAATCAAATTAGAGCAGAGATAAATTAAATTAAAAAATAGAAACTAATTCTGCTGCTTAGAAAAGATTAACAAAATTGACATGTCCTTAAGTAGATTAAGAAAAAAAAGTGGGGGGGGGGGAGAAGGGCTGGGAAGGTGGCTCAGTGATAGAGTGCTTGCCTTGCATGCCTGAGGCCCTGGGTTCAATTCCTCAGCACCACATAAGAAAAAAGAAAAAAGCCGGAAGTGGAGCTGTGGCTCAAGTGGTAGAGCGCTAGCCTGGAGCTGAAATGCTGAGGGACAGTGTCCAGGCCCAGAGTTCAAGCCCATGACCGACAAAAA
>NW_012267266.1:2995159-3009906 GCF_000151885.1 Dipodomys ordii
AACCCAGGGCCTCAGGCATGCAAGGCAAGCGCTCTACCACTGAGCCACCTTCCCAGGCCTCTGAGTTCTTTTACTCAAAGCTAGTGCTCTACCACTTTGAACTAGAGCATCCATTTCCATAATAATACATTTTTAAAGAAAACAAAGCTGCCAGGTACCAGTGGCTCATGTCTGTAATCCTAGCTACTCAGGAGGCTGAGATCTGAGGATTGCAGTTCAATGTCAGCACAGGCAGAAAGTCTATGAGACTCTTATCTCCAATAAAACCACTCAGAAAACTGGAAGTATAGCTGTGGCTCAAGTGGAAGAGCGCTTGCCTTGAGCCGAAGAGCTGAGGGACAGCACCCAGGCCCAGAGTTCAAGCCTCAAGACCAACAAGAAGGAAATAAAACCCTCAGGGATGGCACCCAGGCTCTTTGTTAAAGTACTAGGATCAGCAAACAGAGAGAGAGAGAATAGAGAACTAGGAATCATCATATTGACTTGCTTATATGGTAAACTGACACTGTACCATTTGAGCCATGCCTCCAGCTTGGCTTTTTGCTGATTATTTAGAAGATGGAATCACACCAACTCTTTGCTAGAACTGGTTTTGAATAGTGATTCTCTGGATCTCAGTTTTCTGAATAGCCAGGATTAAAAAGTAAGAGCCAACAGCAACTGGTTTCTTTCTATTCTTTTTTTTTAAATAGGTTTTTTACTGTAAAAATAGTGTACCAAGGGGTTACAGTTACATGAGTAAGGTAATAAGTACATTTCCTATTGAGCATTGTTATGTCATTTGTTTTCCCCTACCATCCTTTCCCGCCCCACTTCTCCAAATCCTCCATGCCCCCCCCCCTTTTTTTGGTTGGTCCTGGGGCTTGAACTCTGGGCCTGGCACTGTCCCTAAGCTCTTCACCTCAAGGCAAGTGTTCTACCACTTGAGCCACAGTGCCACTTCCTGTTTTCTGGTATGTAATTGGAGATCAGAGTCTCAGGGACTTTCCTGTCTGGGGTGGCTTTGAACCGTGATCCTCAGATCTCAGCCTCCTGAGTAGCTAGGATTACAGGTGTGAGCTACTGGTGCAGAGCTATCTTTCTGTTGTTGTTTTTCAGTGCCAGGGAAAAGCACAAATGCAGTCCATTGTCACAAATCATGCAGTGGAGGTTCCCACATTTGGGGAAATCACAGTGGTCAACACATCTGGAGTGCAATGGGTAAAACTAACACTGGGAAAACCATGAGGTTTTCTTCCTTGCCAGGTAAGAGGATTTAGGATTGATTTCTTGAATGAACAATTTGAGCAGCTTGTTTTTTGTGTTTTGGCTGTGGGGCCTGAACTCTGGGCCTGGGCGTTGTCCCTCAGCTCTTCAGCTCAAGGCTAGCGCTCTACTACTTGAGCCACAGCGCCACTTCCAGCTTTTTCTGTTTATGTGGTGCTGAGGAATCGAACCCCGGGTCTCATGCATGCAAGGTAAGCACTCTACCACTGAGCCACCTTCCCAGCCCCATGAGCAGCTTCTTTTTACCTGAATTAATCTACCAATTTATTGGCAATATTAGACATACTACTTACCATGTTCAAGGCACTATTGTAATAATGCACGTATAATTTCACTTAAACTCAATTATGGCTCTCAATATCTGGGTTTTCTTAGAATCACCTGAAAGTCTCACAATACAGAAACCTGAGCTGTGCTTTAATAGGTGTTAGGGAAGACCTGAAATTCACTCCTTTCCTTTTTGGGGTGTGTGTGTGTGTGTTTGTGTGTGTGTGTGTGTGTGTGTGTGTGTGTTGGTATTGCGGCTTGAACTCAGAACCTGGGTGCTTTTTTTTTTTTTAGTGGATATATCTTTTTAAATAATTTTTATTGTGATTAAGTGATTACATAAATTTCACAATTTTCACAATATTGTGAGATAGTGATACATAGTTAAAGTCACAAACACATTTTAACCTTCAGAAGGCAAATTGTCGTTATCATGGTCTATAATGTTTGTGAACTCTATGAGCTTTGATAATACAACTAATTCTTCCACATCAGGTGATATGTCTCGGTGCTTTTATGCTCAAAGCTAGCACTCTACCACATAGTAGCACTCTACTTCCAGCTTTTTGTAGTTAATTGGAGATAAGAGTCTCAGGGACTTTTCTGCCTGGAGTGGCTTCCAATCTGAGATCCTCTGATCTCAGTCTCTTTAGCCGTGAGGATTAATACATGAACCACCACTCCTGGCTTATCTTTTTCAACGTTGTCTTGCATGTGGCCGTGGGTTTCGATCCCTGATAGTGCTATAAAAGGGTGGTATGGGGTGTAGCTAAGAGAGCACTTTTCTAGCATGTACTAGGCCCTGGATTTTATTCTTTTTTTATTCTTTTTTTTTTTGGTCAGTGGTGAGGCTTGAACTCTGGGCCTGGGCACTGTACCTCAGCTCTTCAGCTCAAGCCTAGCACTCTACCACTTGAGCCACACTACCACTTCTGGCTTTTTTTGTTTAGGTGGTGCTGAGGAATTGAACCCAGGGCCTCATGCATGCGAGACAAGCACTCTACCACTGAGCCACCTTCCCAGCCCTGGATTGAATTCTTACCACCATAAAAAATTATATAAACATTACTCCTGACTTTTCTATCTATCTCCTCATAGTGTGGTAACAATTAACACACCAATACTTGCCTTGGACTATACTTTTTTTTTGGGGGGGGTGTGGTGTTGGTTGTGGGGCTTGAACTCTGGGCCTGGGTGCTGTCTCTCAGTTCTTCAGCTCAAGGCTAGTGTTCAACCACTTGAGCCACAGTGCTACCTCCAGTTTTTTGAGTGTTTTATTGGAGATAAGAGTCTCACAGACTTTTCTGCCTAGGCTGGCTTTGAACTGCAATCCTCAAATCTCAGCCTCCTGAGTAGCTAGGATTACAGGCATGAGCCACCAGCACCCGGCATTGAACTATACTTTGATTTATAAGGTTCTATTTCATCTTTTCTTTTTTCTTTTCTTCTCTTTTCTTTTTGTCAGTCATGGGGTTGAACTCAGGACCTGGGTGCTGTCTCTGAGCAATTTTGCTCAAGGCTAGCACTCTACCACTTTGAGCCACAACTCCACTTCTGGCTTTCTGGTGATTAATTGGAGATAAGAATCTCATGGAGGGGGGCTGGGAAGGTGGCTCAGTGGTAGAGTGCTTGCCTTGCATGCATGAGGCCCTGGATTTGGTTCCTCAGAACCACATAAGCAGAAAAAGCCAGAAGTGGCACTGTGGCTCAAGTGGTAGAGCGCTTGCTTGCCTTGAGCTGAAGAGCTGAGGAGACGCACCCAGGCCCAGAGTTCAGGCCCCATGACCGACCAAAAAAAAAAAAAGTCTCATGGACTATCCTGCCCAGGCTGGCTTTGAACTTCGATCCTTACATCTCAGCCTCCTGAGTTGTTAGGACTGCAGGTCTGAGCCACTGGCTCTTTTTAAGACAGTTTCTTTTCTTGCTCAGGAATGCGTCTGGAAAGTGCATCTATTTTAGGCTTCCCATACTAGCTAGAATGATAGGCACAGCCACTGTGCCCAGCTATGAGTTAAAAGGAGATCTTGTCAACATTTCTTCTTGAGCTGACCTGGAAGGGTGGTCTTTCCAATCTCAGTCTCTCAAGTAATTAGGACTATAGGTGTGAGCCACTGGTGTTTGGCTTTCATACGTTTTTACTTTATTTTGAAACAAACTCTTATTAAGTTGCTTAGGTTGGCATGGAAGTTGTGATCTTCCTGCTCAGTCACCTGAGTAGTTAGGATTATAGCTGAGTGCTACAACACCTGGCTTGAAGGCTTTCTTTGACCTAGGAGCTCTACTAGTGTCACCCAGTGTTAAATTTTAGCTCCACTTCTAAGGGCAATAAGAGAAACTGTTCAGATTTCATTCAACAATTTTTTTTTCTTTGTCAGTTGTGGGGCCTGAACTCTGGTCCTGGGCGCTGTCCCTCAGCTCTTCAGCTCAAGGCTAGTGCTCTACCACTTGAGCCACAGTGCCCCTTCTGGCCTTTTCTGCTTATGTGGTGCTGAGGAATCGAACCCAGGGCCTCAGGCATGCAAGGCAAGCGCTCTACCACTGAGCCACCTTCCCAGCCCTCAACAAAATTTTTTGTTTGTTTATTTTGGTCAGCCGTGGGGGCTGAACTCTGGGCCTGGGCGCTGTCCCTCAGCTCTTCAGCTCAAGGCTAGCATCCTACCACTTGAGTCACAGTGCCACTTCTGGCTTTTTTTTTTTTTTTTTGCTTATGTGGTGCTGAGGAATCGAACCTAGGGCAAGACAAGCACTCTACCACTGAGCCAATTTCCCAGCCCTCAACAAAACAATAGTTAATGGATGTTATAGGTTAGTGTAGAATTAGCTCAGAGAGACTATCAACTTTAGTACCTTATTGTGAATATTTATGTGAAAATGACAACAGTAAGGGATTGCAAGATGTGACATTATATAAGATTAAACTACATCCGCTTTTTTGTGCCAGTCCTGGAGCTTGAACTCAGGCCAGGGCACTGTTTCTGAGATTGTGTGCTCAAGACTAGCAATTTACCACTTGAGCCACAGTTCCACTTTAGAGGTAAGAATGTTACAGACTTTCCTGCTTGGGTTGGTTTCTAACAGAGCTCCTCAGATCTCAGCCTCCTGATTAGCTAGGATTACAGGTGTGAGCCATCGATGCCCAGCTTAAACTACATTTTATATAATTTTTTTTTCAGAAGAGTAAAGTATACAAATATTCTACAATTAATAGGGATTTTTATTGTTCCTGCTAAACAAGATTCCATTATTATCTTATTCTTTAAGTATACCAGTTAATAAAGGTTTGACTGTACTTACTTAAAGAACTCTTGACTTTTCCAAAGATTAAAAAACAAGTTCTAGAGTGGCACTGTGGCTCAAGTGGTAGAGTGTTAGCCTTGAGCAAAAGAAGCTCAGGGACAGTGCTCAGGCCCTGAGTTCAAGCCCCAGGCAGGACTGGCAAAAAAGAAAAAGAAAAAAAACAGATTTGCCAGGTGTCAGGGGCTCACACCTGTAATTGTAGCTACTCAGGAGGCTGAGATCTAAGGATCATGGTTCAAAGCCAGCCCAGGCAGTAAAGTCCATTAGACTCTTCTCTTCAATTAACCACCAGAAAATCAGAAGTGGTGCTGTGGCTCAAGTGGCAGTTTGCTTGCCTTGAGCTGGAGGCTGAAGAGCTCATGGACAAGGCCCAGGCCCAGAATTCAAGCCTCACATACAAAAAAAATTTCTAGGTGTTATGACAAAAGGTAAACTTAACAACACACTCAGTGAGGAGATATGGCTCAAATTTTAGACTGACTGCCTAGTAAGTGTGATGGGGTCCTGAGTTCAAACCCCAGTACAGACAGTGATTTGGCAGGGGTAGTGGGAACTTCCAAATTTATTTATGTGGTACTGAGGAATCAAACCCAGCACCTCATACATGCTAGGCAAGTACTCTACCACTAAACCACATTCCCAGGCCAGAATTTCCAAATTTGTACTGCTAGTCACAGTTAGGGAAGCTCTGAGGCCTATAAAGCTTGTGGCTAATGTCAGAAGGGAAGGAAGTGTTGGGTGAGCTGTTTCCTGTCCTATTAAGTTTGGTCCAATTCTGGGTAGTTGATGTCAGAAGAAGTGGATTTTGCTATAACAACCCTGACTCTCTGAAATAAACTTTAAGTCTCCTTTTATCTCCAACAGACACCTGAAACCGCAGATAGAATTGGATTCTATTTAGAATATGATTTTTCCTGTACACATCTACAACAGACTTTCATTTGTAAATTACTCAACAAGTAAGGGATTGACATCAATGACTAGTAATAACATAGTACAATTATAGCTATATATAGTACTTAAACACAGCCATGCGTTTACCATGAGAGAGGCTCTGATCACTAGGACCTCTAAGTGATTAAACCCACAGTAGCTCATATAGGGTGGACCCTGAAGCAAAGAATGATTCACATCCTGGACAGGAAAGAATGAGATGGCACTAGATTTCATCACACAACCCAGAAAAATGTGCAATTGAAAATGTATGACTTGTTTATTTCTAGAAATTTCCATTTGCTGTTGCCATCACAGTTGACTTTGAGTAACTAAGTGTGGATAATGAAGCTGACCAAAGCAATGAGTATTATGTGTGGTTTGTGAGGAGAAAGAATGAAAGGATGTAGAATGAGGAACTTTGATTACCATGGGTTTAACTCCATAGTATGTATGGGAAAAAGCAGCTGTGCTGAGATGTTACTGGAGTTTAAATTTATCATTGGCATTTAAGTTGGGCGCTGGTGGCTCACACCTGCTATCCTAGCTACTCAGGAGGCTAAGATCTGAGGATGGCTGTTCAAATACAGCCTGGGCAGGAAAGACTGTGAGAATTTTTCTTTTCTGATCCTGGGCCTTGAATTCTAGGCCTAGGCACTGTCCATGAACTTTTCTGTTTTTTTGGTTTTTTTTTTTTGGGTCCGGTTGTGGGGCTTGAACTCTGGGCCTGGGCGCTGTCCCTCAGCTCTTCAGCTAAAGGCTAGTGCTCTACCACTTGAGCCACAGCGCCACTTCTGGCTTTTTTCTTTTTGCTTATGTGGTGCTGAGGAATCGAACCCAGCGCCCAGGCCCAGAGTTCAGGCCCCACGACTGGACCAAAAAAAAAAAAAAAAAAAACCTAATAAATAAAACAAAACAGGTATGTTAGAACAGACTTATTTGTAAATAGCATCTCTTTAGCAATGTAGCCAAGTGGGAACTATTTCTCCTTCCTAGTATTATAAAACAGATGTCATGTAAATTTCTTTAGGCAATATTAAATGGGTGTTCTAAATAGAAACAAATAAGATTTTCAAGCACATAAAGATTAACTGCAACAAGTGTAAGATAGAAGCTGAAGTGTCAAATAGAGTGCTGGAATGTATCTCAGAGGTAGAGCACTTGCCTAGCATGTTTGTGACGTTGGGTTAGATCCGCAGCCCACAATGAAAGGAAGAAAGGGAAGGAAAGAGAAGGACTGGGAAGGGAAGGAAAATATGAACAGGGGAGCATTAGTAGCTCATAATCCTAGTTACTCAGGAGGCTGACACCTGCAGCATTAATGTTTGAAGCCAGCCTGAATATAAATTTGAAACTCCATCTCCAATTAACCAACAAATTGCTGGTCTAGAGATCTGGCTCAAGTGGTAGAGTGCAAGCCATGAACAAAAAAGCTGAGACAAAGCTTTAGGCCCTGAGTTTAAGCCCTGGTTCTGGTGTGTGTGTGTGTGTGTGTGTGTGCGCGCGCGCACACGTGTGTGTGCATGCACACACACACACACTCAGACACAAACACAAAAATGTATGAACAAATTCAGTGTATAATGGCCCTGGGTAAAGTGCATGCTGGGGCTTACAGCAAGAGCCTCTGAGCGCCACCCAGTGATACCTGCTGGGACTTCAAACAGGATAATTTGAGGAGAAATTACTAGTTTGCTATTAGATATTGAGTGACACTACTCCTACTTGAGAAGTGACATAAAAATACTGTAATGGACTGGGCATCGGTGGCTCATGCCTGTAATCCTAGCTACTCAGGACGCTGAGATCTGAGGATGATGGTTCAAAGCCAGCCCGGGCAGGAAGGTCCGTGAGAGTCACTCAGAAAAACAGAAGTGCCGCTGTGGCTTAAGAGGTAGAGAGCTAGCCTTGAGCTGAAGAGCTGAGGGACAGTGCCCAGGCCCAGAGTTCAAGCCCCACAACTGACCAAAAAAATAAATAAATCTCAGGGACAGCACCCAGGCCCTGAGTTCAAGCCCCACGACCAACAACAACAAATATATATATATATATATATACATATATATATATATACACACACACATATATATATACATATATATAAATACAAATACACATGATACATGATAATATATACAGTGCTCTATGCATATTTACACAAACAGACTAAAGGATGGTATACTTACTTAGAGGGCAGTCTAAAAGTGTAATTCCTCTGAGCAACTAATGAACTACTTATTAAAATTAATACCAGGAAGTGGAAACATGTTTTGGGGGAAGGCATAGAAAAGGAGGGAGGGAGGACTGGGAATATGGCTTAGTGGAAGAGTGCTTGTCTAGCATCCATGAAGCCTGGGTTCGATTCCTCAGTACAACATAAACAAAAAAAAGCCGGAAGTAGTGCTGTGGCTCAAGTAGTAGAGCACTAGCCTTGAACAAAAGAAGCTCAGGGACAGTGCCCAGGCCCTGAGTTCAATCCCCATGTCTGGCAATAAATAAATAAATAAGGGAAGGAGGGAAGGAGGGAAGGAGGGAAAGATGGAAGGAAATAACAGTTGGATGTTGGTGGACCATTCCTATAATCTTTCTTTTTTTTTTTTTTTTTTTCCATTGTGCGGCTTGAACTCTGCCTGGGTGCTGTCCCTGAGCTCTTTGGCTCAAGTTAAGTGCTCTACCACTTGAGCCACAGCGCCACTTCTGGTTTTCTGGTGGTTAATTGGAGATGAGGCTCACAGATTTTCCTCCCCTGGCTGGCTTCGAACTGGGATCCTCAGATCTCAGCCTCCTGAGTCGCTAGTATTACAGGCGTGAGCCACTGGCACTGGGCTCCATTCCTATAATCTTAGCTACTCAGGTGTGAGGTCAGCTGGGGCAGAAGAATTCACTAGATTCTATTTCCAAAAATAACCCACAAAAAACAGGACTAGACATGTGGTTCAAGTGATAGAGCAACTTTGAAGACCTGAGTTAAAACCCTAGTACCACTAAGAAAACCTCAAAACAACACTACATTGAAATATACACACCAGGGCTGGGAAGGTGGCTCAGTGGTAAACTGCTTGTCTTACATGCTTGAGGCCCTGGGTTCGATTCCTCAGCACCCACAAGCAAAAAAAAGCCGGAAGTGGCACTGTGGCTCAAGTGGTAGAGCGCGAGCCTTGAGCTGAAGAACTGAGGGGCAGCGCCCAGGCTCAGAGTTCAGGCCCACGACCGGACCCAAAATAAAACAAAACAAAACAAAACAAAAAAAGAAATATATACACCATTAACCTTACTTTGTTTTTTTTTTGTTTTTTGTCAGTCATGGTGCTTAAACTCTGGGCCTGAGTGCTGTCCCTCGGTTCTTCAGCTCAAGGCTAGTGGTCTACCACTTGAGCCACAGTGCCACTTCCAGTTTTCTGGTGATTCATTGGAGATAAGAGTCTCACAGAGGGGCTGGGAAGGTGGCTCAGTGGTAGAGTGTTTGCCTTGCAAGCATGAGGCCCCTGGGTTCGATTCCTCAGCACCACATAAGCAAAAAGAAAAAAGCCGGAAGTGGTGCTGTGGCTCAAGTGATAGAGCGCTAGCCTTGAGCTGAAGAGCTGAGGAACGGCCCAGGCCCAGAGTTCAGGCCCCACGACCAGACCCCCCCCCCCAAAAAAAAGAGTCTCACAGACTTTCTAGCCTGGGCTGGCTTTGAGCCAAGATCCTTAGATCTCAGCCTCCAGTAAATAGGATTATAGGCGTGAGCCACTTGCTCCTGGCTAATCTCACTTTTTATTTATTTGTATGTGTGCTAGAACAGGAGCTTTAACTTAGGGTTTGGGCACTGTCCCTTAGCTTTTTCACTCAGGACTAACACTCTGCCACTTCAGCTACAGCTCTATTCCCAACCTTTTGGTAGTTAATTGGAAATAAGACTCTCACAGACTTTCCTACCCAGGCTGGGTTCAAACTGTAATCCTTAAATCTCAGCTTTCTGAGTAGCTAGGATTACAGGCAGAAGTCACTAGTGCCTGACCCTCTTTGCCTACTTTTAAATTAGATTATAAAAGCTCTTTACATATTTTGGGTGCATGTTCCCTTTGAAAGAATATAATTTTTACCATAAAATTACATTACATTGCTGGGTGTTGATGACCTATGCTTGTAATCCTAGCTATTCAGGAAGCTGAGATTTGAGAACTGCAGTTAAAATCTAGCTGATGCAAGAAAGTCCTTGTCTCCCATCTCCAATTAACCACTGAAAAAATCCCTAGAATCTGCACGTGCGCGCACATGTGCATGCGCACGAGCGCGCGCACACACACCCCTTCAAAGATTATATTACCTCTTGGATTAAAATACAATGCAATAAAATAAAGATCTATACAAGACTGTAAATCTGAAGCTGGATATGTAGCTAAGTGGTATAGCATTTGCTTAGCATGTGTGAGACCCTCGGTTTGATGCTCATTACCAAACCAAACACGCACATGACAAACCAAAAGCAAGATTGCAAATCTGCCTGCTGTTACTTAAAAGTCACTGGAAATCGATTTTTCATCAGACTATGATTATGTCTGCCTTCTTTCCTCATGCACCCATGGATATCTTTCTTCTTTCCCTCTGGCAGAGACTGCCCTCTGCTTTGTGTATTGGCTGGCGAAGTTGCTGGTGAGGAGACAGAGGGTTCTCTACTCTGGATTGGTTCATGGCTTTTGGAAGGAAACCACTGTAGTAACCTACTTCTTTGCCTGAATCCTCAAAGTGGTTGGGGATGGGAAGTTCTGGGATCTGCTTTAGGCTTGCCTCATCCTGTCAACCAACCAGCTGCTGCCTAGCCCCAGGACAGAGAGCAAGCCTGACTCTCTGGAAGAGGTAACATTCAGCAAGGTCCCAGTGTAGCAGGAATGCGAGAGTCTGGAGGGGAAAGGGCAAAGTTAATACTAAAAGTCAACTTGGACACCATATCTAGCTTCAAGCAACTTCTTTTTTTTTTTTTTGGGCCCAGTTGTGGGGCCTGAACTCTGGGCCTGGGCACTGTCCCTCAGCTCTTCGGCTCAAGGCTAGCACTCTACAACTTGAGCCACAGCGCCACTTCCGACTTCTTTTTGCTTATGTGGTGCTGAGGAATTGAACCCAGGGCTCAGGCATGCAAGGCAAGCGCTCTACCACTGAGCCACCTTCCCAGTCCCTTCAAGCAACTTCTTAATGAGAGGCAGAGCTGCAATTCAAACACAGTTCTGTTTGATACTAAAGTCCATAATCATGATACCAAACTGGCTTCCAGATAAATGCAAATCTGCCATTCACTGCTTTGTTCTTGAGGGTATGAAGAAGTAGCTTGGCTTTTCTGAACTTCCGTTTCCTCATCTGGAAAAAACAGGGCAGGTGGGATTCAGTAGAGCTACTGTGGATAAAAAGAAGTGGGCTGGGAAGGTGGCTCAGTGGTAGAGCACTTGCCTTGCATGCATGAGGCCCTGGGTTTGATTCCCCAGCACCACATGAGCAAAAAGAAAAAAAGCTGGAAGTGGCGCTGTGGCTCAAGTGGTAGAGCGCTAGCCTTGAGCTGAAGAGCTGAGGGACAGTGCCCAGGCCCAGAGTTCAGGCCCCACAACTGGACCCTCCCCCCCAAAAAAAAGTAATCCACCAAGCACATGTAGTAGTCTAATAGGGGTTAGATATTTTGATAGATAGTTCTATTAAAAGAAATGTAAAGTATTACACTACCCCCAGAGCAACGTGTTCTATGTGCTCTGGAGTCCATAGAAAAGAATAATCTACTCTGAGTCTCTTATTGCCAGGAAGTCCCCTGAACTTGCTCCAGGGTTCTCTATTGGGGGCCTCAGGATGGAGGATGCAGGTGAGACAGGTGAAGTCTATCCTGTGGGATGCAGTAGAAGAGGCCAGGGCTCCAGGCTAGCCTGAAGACACGGCGTTTAGGCCTTCTTGGAGACACCTTGACATATGGTGGTCTTAAACAACTAGGCAGGGCACTACAAGAACTACAGGTAAGCAAGATGAGGCCTGGGAGCACCTGCGCTAGCAGTGTCCAGAGCCTATTCTGAACTCTTTCTCCCTAGGTCATAAAAACTTGGAGCCAGTGGCCAAGAAACCAGGTACCCAAAGGGAACAGAGAGGAGGCTGTGGGGCACCCAGAACCACATGTAGGTCTTCTCATGCAACCTCTTGGCAATCCTATTATTTTTTATTTATTTTTTGCCGGTTGTGGCGCCTTAACTCTGGGTCTGGGCGCTGTCCCTCAGCTCTTCAGCTCAAGGCTAACGCTCTACCACTTGAGCCACAGCACCACTTCCGGCTTTTTCTGCTTATGTGGTGCTGAGGAATCGAACCCAGGGCCTCATGCATGCAAGGCAAGCACTCTACCACTGAGCTACCTTCCTAGCCCCTATATTTTTATTCTTGTTTGTTTACAGGGCAGTCCATTCATTCAATGATTTGTTGATTCCCATTTATCAATTATTTACTAGGTGGTGGACATAGTGATGTATCAGTCCTGGAAATTCTCTAGCCTGTGGAGTTTATAATCTGCTAGGGAGAAATAACTACCACACCATGATCAATACTCTGAAAGGCTTATAAGCTGATGGGTCTATGGTACATTGAATTTAGCCTTGGCAAGAGAGGAAAGGAAGATTTGATGAAGGAAGTGATTTCATGAAGGAAATGGTGGAGGTTAATGAAGATGAGACAAGAATATTTCAATGCTGGAAGCCAATGGCTTACACCTGTAACCCTAGCTACTCAGGAGGCTGAGATCTGAGGATCTCTGTGAGAAGACAGTCTGAGCAGATGTGGAGCTTTGGATCAAGTGGTAGAGTTCTAGCCTTGAGCAAAAAAGTTCAGGCATAGAGCTCAGGCCCTGAATTTAAGCTCCAGGATCGACTACCACTGCCCCCTCCCCCCAAAAAACCTTTTTTTTTCAGGTAGGAAGAATGATAGAAACTCAGAGATGAGCATGTGCTTGCAATCTCTGGGGGGCTGGAAAGAGCTCAATATGCTGGGGAACAGAAGCTAAGGAAAAAGCCAAGGAAAGAAGACCAGAGAGGGAGGTTAGAGCCAGCTCACACAGGATCTTGCAAATTTACTGAGATGTTTGAACTCTCTTGAAGGTTGAAAGCAAGCCATGGAAGTATTTTAGGCAAGGATGACATCATTTTTCCCAATTGCCAGGTGAGCAAATTGAGGCTTAGAGAAGAGATGTGGATAGCTCAGAGTCAGCAACAGAATCAAGGGCAGCAGAGGTGCAAATCACACTGAAGTCCTTGAACTCCTAATGCCTTTCGTCTCTTTGGATATGATCCTTCTTTGTACAGTAGAGGGCGCTGTCTTCCACGAGCTGTTGCAGGGTGGTAGAAACCCGTTTTACTGTTCCTTTCCGTTTTGTTTTCACATTATCAATGACCATTTTTTATACAGCCCTGGGCCTGAAGAAATCAGGCATATTATATTAGCTTTCATTTATTGAGCAATTGCCTGAAGGTGGAAAACTGTGAAGCTTTCAAAGGCTATTCATCTGCTTATGGTCAGACAGCTAATAAAAAATGAAAGTAGGGGAGAGGAAATGAAGGAAGGAAAGAGAGAAAGACAGAAAGAAAGATAGAAAAACAGAAATAAATACATACATAAAGAAAGAGAGAGAGAAAGAAAGAGAAAGAGAGAGAAACAAAGAAAAGGTGAGAGCTCTTAAACAGTATGATTTTAAGTTTCAAGTTCAACCTGCACTTCCTAGCAGGAATGGTGGAAAAGGAATTGTTCTTCATCTTCTCTGAAAAGGATAGATTTATCAATAAGTCCCAACCTAGGCCTCAAGGGGGAGCCCCAAGGTGGATGTGGGATTTGGGGATTAGCTAGGTGTGTGTATGGGTGGGGGGTGGCTGATTAATTACATTTTCCTCTAGTAACAGGAAGAGCATCACCTCTAGGGTCTGAGCTCCGCCAAAAGCATCCTTTCAGGGATTCCAAGGAACAGGTAATACCTCATCTACCCCAGGAACAACTGGAGACAGCTGGGGCAGTGAAGGATCCCAGAACCCAGCTAATCTACCTCCTGTTAGCTTTGTTCTAATATCTAAGGGAATATGGAGACTCTGACATGCAAGGTCACTGGATCCATGGGGAAGCAGAAAGGGCTGCTTTGATTCGGTATATGGGATTCATGCTACCATGGCACCTATTGACAGAGCTAGTACCTTTTCTCTCAACCCACAGCCCCTGAGTCTGTCCAGGCCACAGGCTGTTCTGGGCCACTTAGGTCTTGGGAACAGTTTTGGCTAATTTTCGACTGATATCATTTAGGCCAAGCAGACCCCAGATGTTGCCCTGCAGTTCTTCCTGTCCCAAGTCTGGAGGCAGAGACTGCAAAAGCAGCACCAAATTTTAATCCAAGAGGAGCTGAAGCATTTGGAACAAGAGCAGTGGGGCAGGTGAAGAGATCAAGGATCTGGTGACTGAAGAGGTGAGGAGCATCAAGTAAGGGGGGTTGAGGGACCTTGTAATGGGGCCAGACATGGTACAAGGGGACAGGATCAAGTACCAATTGTAACTGGCCCACATCATCACACAACTATCAACCTTGTGAGGAACAAAGCTGTGATGGAGAAGGGAGGGGCTGGAAGGAACAGAGGTTTACTTCATTCAGGTTAAAGTAGATAAGAGGAGATGGCATGTAGGCAGAGACTCAGAGAACAAATAGGAAATCAGTCAGGGGACTTCACTAGACTCAGCTCCACAAGGGCAGTTAGTGCTCACTCCAGGGGTACTCAATAAAACATAACTGAACAATTTAAGAACAAAACGTGTGCTGGGCACTGGTGGCTCATGCCTGTAATTGTAGCTACTTAGCAGGCTGAGATATGAGGAATGTTGTTCGAGGCCAGCCTGTGCAGGTAAGTCCATAAAACTCTTGTCTCCAGTTAACAAGCAAAAAGCCTGAAGGGGAACTGTAGCTCAAGTAGTAGAGCACCAGCCTTGAGCAGAAGGGCTGACAGTGCCTGGGTTTT